>NC_084794.1:147579857-147879857 GCF_963169125.1 Humulus lupulus | reverse complement strand
TGGGAAATTGAGTAATGGGAATGTTTATTTGATGATAAATTGGGAGTTGTTGAGATCAGAAGGAAATTCTGGAAGTTTTAACTATTATGTCCCCGGGGGTGTTTTTGGGACCCCGATCACTAGGTTTTATTTGAGGTTTCTTAAGCTTGAAGTAGTTTGTCAGATAGAACCGTACGTTAGAAAGCACTTTCTCTTTTCACGTTAGTTCCTTTTACCGTTCGAGGGGATTTCGAAGGAATCTTGAGTTCTAGGAGTCGGAATCAAGCGAGGATCGAAGAATATCGATCCTAGGAAATATTAGAAGCTTCTTGATCGAAGGATTTAACAGAAAACAACCCAATCAAAGGTAATCTAAGTTTTAAGTTTTGAGCTTTTAGAGTTTCTAAGCTTTGAATTGGATTTTGTGAATCGTTGAGTTTTTGGTTCATTTGAGCCTCAGCATTTGATGATTTTGGATCATTGGGATGTTTGGGAACTTTGATTTTTGGATTTGGAGGTGTTTAGGTATGTTTATGGAAGGTTTAGGATGAAGGAAATCGAGGTTATGGCTAGTTTTTGGGTGGGGGCCGCGACCTTGTTCTTGGGTGCTGCGGCCCAAGCTCGAAGAAGCAAGTGGAGGCATTTTGGGCATGCTGGGAGCCGCGACCCTGAGAAAGGGGCGGCACGACCCTTGCTCCTGGTGTGGATGGGGGCCGCGGCTCAAGCTTTTAGGGTCGTGGCTCAGGCAGGGTTTTGAGGCCATTTGAGTGTTTTGATCTCGGGAACTTTGTTTTAGGGCTCGGGATCGTTCCTGCTACACAGATTAGTGGGGTTCGATGTCCCAGAGGCTAGATCTTAGTTTAGGAACCTTTGTTACTCATTTTGTTGATGGTTTCCCATATTTGGTTATGACTAGGTGACCGCTAAAGGGCTTAAAGGTTGATCGTTCTGAAGGGTCATTCTTTTATTCATTCTCGCTCGAATCAGAGGTAAGAAAACTGCACCCTGTGTATATGACATGCATGATTGTTGTTGAGGCATGTTGGTTATTAAATGTGGACATTTATTGCATATTAAATGCTTAGCAGAGCTTGCTTACTTGTGTATGGCACTGATTAGTCAGGGACGGCACTGGTCGCGTATTACTAACCTGAGAGTCAGAAACGGCATAAACTTCTTGAACGTAGGGTCGATAAAAGATTAGATCTAATCAATATCAGTGTTGAATGACTGTAGGAGCATTAATGCTGGACCAACCCTAAGTTTGATGAAACTTCTAAGCGCTTGACTAGTCTAGGACTAGTTACTCAGAGCTAGGGCCAAAGGCCTAGGTGACAGCTTGTCACATGGCTAGGGAGCGGAATCCCATGGTTGTGACTCTATGGTCATGAGGTAGGTTATGTTGGTGACTAGTCATCAAGCACCTATCCTGTTTAAGCTAGTGAAAGGATCACTTATTTGTAAGGCCTCGGTGACCCTATCGTCACATGGCTAATGGGAATAGAACCCATCTTAGTGACTTTTGCGACTGTCACTCATCTATTTTGGACTGAAAGTCCTGAATGATTATTACGATCATTGTTGATATTATATTCATGCTATATTGTGTTTTCTTGTTGGGCTTTGGCTCATGGGTGCTATGTCGTGCAGGTAAAGGTAAAGAAAAGCTCACCCAACCTTGAGTGGAGAGCTTAGGTGATGATGTGTACATATGCGGCCGCTTGACCACCACGGCCAAGGAGTTCTCAAAGGAACTAGGGGTTTACCATATTTTTGCCACTTAGGTCGGCGGGTTGTAAATTTGAACAGTAATGACCATTTTGAGTTGTAAATAACTTGTAAACGTTTTTATGGGCCCATGAACAGTTTTATGTTTTAAATAAAATATATCATTTCCTTTTGGTTGGTTTTCCACCTTAACATGTTAATAACACCTAGAGGCACGTTTTTAACCAAAGGACTCGGGTAGTGAGTTAAATTTCTGGTTCATGGTTCACCGTGACGGTCTTGGGGTAACCAGGGCGTTACAACTTGGTATCAGAGCGTGCCAAGGTTAGGGTTCTTGTAGACTAGCTGGGCATGTACACTCATCACTGAAGTCAATCTCGACTCATGTTTTGGTAACTATTTATGTAGTTATATGTATAACTGCTTAAATATAATATATATGCTTTACCTGTATGCATGAGACACCATGTTAAACCTGTGCCCTGAATATTGCATCCTCAGTAACCGTGTGCTAAATAGTACTGAAATTGCTGGAACATACTTATTAGTATTGTTGATTATGAATTATTATGTGATGCATGCTAAGTGCTGAATGCTATAAACATGTATCCAATTATATATTTGTATGACTATGGAATATGATAATTGTTTGTGTTCATGGACCGTAAGGCGGCAAGAGGTTTAGTTATCACTACCTGACTGGCCGTATTGATCATTGTTTCAGCAAGGTATAAGCTAATAAGAATGAATCTAGGGAAGACAGATATGTCAGCTGGCCAGAGTGATCAAGGCCAGAATAATAATAATTAGGGTCAAGAGAATGACCAAGGACAGATTCCACAACCAGCTCCTGTAAACTGGCAGAAGATAATTAGCGATTTGCAGGCTACTGTGTTGAGACAAGGAGAGGAACTCCGTCTTCTGAGACAACAACAAGAACCTACATTGGCCAGTGTATTAGAGGCACCTCCTGTGTCGGTGCTAGCAGCTGACCAGCTGCCTGAGGTTGGAAATAAATGGGAGCCTCTTTATGAAAGGTTTAGGAAGCAACAACCTCTAGTTTTTGAAGGCAGTGCAGATCCTGCCAAGGCAGAGCAGTGGATGAGTATGATTACCACAATCCTAGATTTCATGAGGGTGACTGGTAATGAGAGGGTGGCCTATGCCACTTATATGTTTCGGGAGGATGCCCGAATTTGGTGGGAAGTTATTGTAACGACCCAAATTCACTAATAAGGCTTAAGGGCCTTGATTAGTGTGCCGGGAGGGCATGAAGGGAATTATGTGTGATTATTATGATTAAGATGTATGGTTATGATTTTAAGCATGTTATATGAATATGTGAATTATGTTATGTGATAATTATGATGTGTGAATTGTACCGCGTGGGTGCTGTGATACCAACGTGATGCACGTGCCGAGACGGTCCTAGGAACTAGATAATGGTAACTGGTGATTTGGTAACCTGCGTAACTGTTAGTAACCATAGAGAGTAACAAGTTTTATGGGGAAAGTGGTAGAGTTGCAAAGCTGGTGAAAAGACAAGTGTACCCTTGAGGTTTAGTTAGAAAAGGATATTTGAGGAGGGTTAAAAAGGTCTTTTGGCAGTGATATAGAAGTCTTTGGCTGAGGGAAAAGGATATGTACGATTTATTTATGCTAAGTATAACTAAAGTTAAGTCTTGGAAGGTTAGAAAGGTCAAGAAGGAAGGGAGAGTCAAGAACCTAAGAAGCAAAGTGGGAGAGGAACTGAATTGAATTCTTTGAGGCTAGTGAAGGGCTTAAGGGTGTGGAATCAAGCATATATCAAGGTTTATACTGAGGTAAGGGATTGGTCTCTGTTTTGTTAAGTTATGAATTTGGTTTTTTGAAAGACTTGAGAGATAGCCATGGTTTGTTTTGTATGGAATTCAGCTGGTTTGTTAAGGTGGAATTCAGCTCAAGCTTGGATTGGAGGAAGCTCAAGTCGAATTTCTGGTTGAGGTAAGGGTATTAAGTATGTTTGCAATTTCATAGCTGTTATGGTTTAAGTATTTAGGGGACTGGTTTGTACTTTTCTCAAGTTTCAGTTTAAGTGTTAGAGTTTGAATCTAGGTGTGAATTCTGTGGGTGATTGTGTAGTTGGGCTGGGTTATAGTGTTTATAAGTTGTTGGTTGGTCTATGTGGGGTTTCAAATAAGTTTTAGGGCTTGGGTAGGAAGTTAGGGTGATTTGGAGTGAGTTAGGTTCGGGAAAAACGCGAAGGAAAACCCAGAATTCTGGGTCTGCGATGGTGTGCCGCGGCACAGCTTTGTGTGCCGCGGCGTGGGGGTCTCTGATGCTGGGTGCCGTGGCACAAGAAAGTTGTGCCGCGACACAAGGCTAATTTCAGGATGTTACTTTTGACAATTTTAGGCCTTTGCTCCGGGAGTTCGGGGGATGTCTCCGGGGTGTTGTTCTAAGGTTTTTGGGGTCCCGAGAGTGTGGGTTAGGCTCCGGGAAGGTAGTCTTGGGTTGGTTAATGACAAAGAATAATATATTTGTGTTGTGATTAGGACTTTGGAGAGGCTCGGAGTAGAGGACTGTGCTTGCGGCTACGTGGCATCGAAAACCAGTGAATTGAAAGGTAGGAAAACTGCACCCGAATGTATGATTGTGATGGGACTAAGTGCTCCCGAGAGTTGTATTGTGTCATCGTTGGTATTATGCCAAGGGACATGTATAAGCGGTCTAAGAGTACCTTTCATGATTTTAGCGCACGGGGCGCGAATTGGCCACTGGGAGCCAGAAACAATAGGATAACAGAAGGAGCAGCCTGTGAGCGCTAGCCCTGGTTATCGTCTGTGCATTATGTATTATGAGTTGAGATGCTTAGTATGTGGTATACTTGAATGATGATATACTTGAATTGATGAGATGCTATATGGGTAATTGACTTGATTGCTAGTTGTTCATGCTCTGTTATTGCTGTGTTTTCTTGCTGGGCCTTGGCTCACGGGTGCTTCGTGGTGCAGGTAAGGGCAAGGGCAAGCTGGACCAGGCCTGAGGTGGAGAGCTCCGAGGTGAAATGTACATAGCCAGCCGTTCGATCACCATGGTCGAGGAGTGTGTCAGGACAGAGATTACCTAACTGCTCATTTTGCCTTAGCATGGCCAGTCAATGTATCTAAACTCTGTAAATTTTGTAAATGGTTTTTAAACTGTCAATTTTGGGATCCCATGTACATAAACAACGTTTAGTAATGAAAATGTACCTTTTGAGACCAAAACACTTTTAACCCTAGTTCCTCTACTATTTCAGTAACACGCTTTTACTTTAATGACTTGATTAGCAAGTCTGGCACTTTATAAACACACAGTGTAACGGTCTTGGCTATCCTGGGCGTTACAGTTATTACCCAGACCAGAAATGTTAATGCCCTGAGTTGGGAAGAGTTTCAGACTATGTTTAACGAGAAATATTACAATGATGCCATCAAGGCGGCAAAGGCTGAGGAGTTCATCAAGCTACTTCAGGGAGGTTTATCAGTCACTGAGTATGCCTTGAAATTTGATCGTTTGGCAAAATTTGCCATGGAGCTGATGCCCACCGATGGGACCAGAAGGGAGAGATTTCTTCAGGGGCTACAGTCCAGATTAGTCCATGATGTTCATTTTACCACTGTGACTGGGATTACTACCTACGCACAAGTGACTGAGAAGGCACTCACAGCTGAGAGTGCAGAGAACAAGATCTGGAGAGACAGTGCAGCCAAAAAGGAGTTCAGGAGGATAGCTCCTCCATTTGTGGGTTCTAGTAGGGGTGGAGGCCCCAGTGAGTAGAAGAGAAAGGTTCCTGATACCTTCCCAGTTCCAGGTCCTGATAGACGACCTTGTGGTGTTTCAATGGGTCATCCAAGTGGTAATGAAGCTTAGAAGTCTTATCCTGAATACCCTAGATGCAAGAGGCGTCATTTGGGAGAGTGTAGGGTAAGGGCCTGCTTCTCATGTGGAGCAGTGGGTCATCTTAAAAAGGATTGCCCTAAGGCTAGAAAAGAAGAACGTAGGAAAGCGGACAGCTCGGCCCCAGCTCGAGTGTTCTCATTGACACAAGCAGAAGCTGAGGCTTCTCCCTCAGTTGTTACAGGTCAGCTTCTTAGTGTTGGAACCCCTTATAATGTTTTGATTGATTCTGGTGCTACACATTCTTTTGTTGCTAGTAGTATTATTGATAGACTGTGTAGACCCTGTGATTTTTATGCTGTGGGGTTTGGAACTTTGTTACCCACTGGAGAGTTAGTGGTATCCAAGAGATGGGTCAGATCTTTGCCAGTGACAGTGGAGGGCAAAGAGTTATCAGTGGATTTGATAGAGTTGGTTATGACTGACTTCGATATGATATTGGGTATGGATTGGTTGGCAAAGTATGGGGCGACCATTGATTGTAGAAGGAAGATGGTCACCTTTTAGCCTGAAGGTGAGGATCCTTCTGTGTTTGTTGGTACTGTGCATGGACCTCGTATACCAATGATTTCTGTTTTGAGGGCTAGGGATCTATTACAAGGAGGTTGCATTGGATTCTTGGCCAGTGTGGTTGATACCACTCAGGTCGTGCCAGTGAGACCAGACTTGTTTGTGAATTCCTGGATGTGTTTCCAGAAGATTTGCCAGGGTTGCCACCGCACAGAGAGATAGAGTTTGTGATAGAACTGGCACCAGGGATGGAGCCAGTGTCTAGAGCACCTTACAGAATGGCCTCAACTGAGTTGAAAGAATTAAAGGTACAGTTGCAAGAACTGTTGGATTTTGGTTTTATCAGACCTAGTTTTTCACCTTGGGGTGCACCAATTCTGTTTGTAAAGAAGAAGGATGGTTCTCTGAGAATGTGTATTGATTACAGGGAACTGAATAAGTTGACAATCAAGAACAAGGATCCTTTGCCAAGGATAGAGGATCTGTTCGATCAGTTGCAAGGTAAGACAGTATTCTCAAAGATTGACCTCCGTTCTGGTTATCATCAGTTGAGGGTCAAGGAGGGAGACATACCAAAGACTGTTTTTCGTACCAGGTATGGGCATTATGAGTTCTTAGTCATGTCTTTTGGATTGACTAATGCCCCTGCTTATGGATATGATGAACAGAGTGTTCAAGGATTATCTAGACTAGTTTGTGATCGTCTTCATCGATGATATTCTGGTATATTCTCAGTCTGAGTCAGAGCATGAGCAACATTTGAGGTTGGTTCTACAGAGACTGAGGGAACACAGATTTTTTGCAAAGTTAAAAAAATGTGAGTTCTGGTTGTCTCAGGTATATTTTCTTGGGCACATTGTCAGTAAGGAGGGATTAAGGTAGATCCAGCAAAGATTGAAGCGGTCAGAGATTGGCCGAGGCCAAAGAATGCTTCGGAGGTTCAAAGTTTCCTTGGGTTGGCAGGTTATTATAAGCGTTTTGTGGAAGGGTTCTTAAAGATTGCTACTTCATTGACTGAGCTGACGCGCAAGAGTCAGAAATTTGTGTGGCCAGACAAGTGTGAGAACAGCTTCCAAGAACTGAAGCAGAGATTGATTACAACTCTGATTCTGAGTCTTCAAACAGATCAGGAGAAGTTTGTGATTTATTGTGATGTTTCTCATCAGAGTTTGGGCTGTGTTCTGATGTAGTTAGAGAAGGTAATTGCTTATGCTTCTCATCAGCTGAAGGAGTATGAAAAGAGATATCCCACTCATGATTTGGAGTTGGCGTCTGTGGTCTTTGCTTTAAAGATATGGAGGCATTATCTCTATGGAGAGAAGTGTGAGATCTATACAGACCACAAGAGCCTGAAATACTTCTTCACTCAAAAAGATTTGAATATGAGACAAAGGCATTGGCTGGAGTTAGTAAAAGATTATGATTGTGAGATTTTGTATCATCTAGGAAAAGCCAACGTGGTAGCTGATGCTTTAAGTCGGAGGGGTCTAGGACAGATTTATGGTGCGAGGCTGATAGCCAGAGAATTAGCAGATGATATGACCAGAGCTGGTATAGAGTTGCTGGTGGGCCAGTTGGCTAATATTACGCTACAGTCTACACTGTTGGAGAGAATCAAGGAGGGTAAGTTGAGTGATCCATAGTTGATCAAGATCAGAGAGGATGTTTTGGCTAGAGCATCCAAAGATTATATAGTGTTTGAGTTAGGCTTGTTGAGATACAAAGGTCGAATATGTGTTCCGTTAGACACTACTTTGAGGCGAGAGATTCTGGATGAATCTCATTCTACACCTTACTCTTTGCATCCAGGCCCCACGAAGATGTATCAGGATGTGAGATCATTGTATTGGTGGCCGAGGATGAAGAGGGATGTAGTGGAATATGTGGCTAAGTGCTCGACACGTCAACAGGTCAAGGCAGAACATCAGAGGTTGGCAGGGTTATTACAGCCTTTGGATATCCCTGAGTGGAAGTGGGAAGACATCACGATGGATTTCGTGGTGGGCTTACCCAAGACTGTTGGTCAGCATGATTCTATTTGGGTGATAGTGGATTGCTACACCAAGTCAGCTCACTTCTTGCCAATGAGGACTACATATACAGTTGATCAGTATGCAGATCTCTATGTGAGAGAGATTGCGCCCCTTCATGGAGTGCCTAGGTCAATCGTGTCAGATCGAGACCCCACTTTTACTTCCAAGTTCTGGGGGAGTTTACAGAAGGCCACGGATACACAATTGAAGTTCAGTACTGCTTATCATCCTCAGACAGATGGGCAATCTGAAAGGACAATCTAGATATGGGAAGACATGCTTTGAGCATGTGTGCTGGACTTTGGTGGATCTTGGAGTAAGTATCTACCTTTAATAGAGTTTTCCTACAACAACATTTATCAGTCTACCATTGGAGTTGCACCTTATGAGATGTTGTATGGTAGGAAATGCAGATCTCCCATTCATTGGGATGAGACAGGTGAAAGGAGATACTTGGGTCCTGAGGCAGTTCAGAGGACCAATGAGGCCATTGAGAAGATTAGAGCTCGGATGCTCACTTCTCAGAGTAAGCAGAAGAGCTATGCAGATCCCAAGCGCAAGAACGTGAAGTTCCAAGTGGGAGACTATGTCTTCCTTAGAGTCTCGCCATGGAAAGGGGTGAGAAGGTTTGGGGAGAAAGGCAAGTTGAGCCCTAGGTTTGTAGGTCCATTTGAAATCTTGGAGAGAATTGGTCAAGTGGCTTACATACTAGCCTTGCCTTCGACGTTGTCAGCCATGCATAATGTATTTCATGTTTCTGCTCTTCGAAGGTATGTATCAGATGTGAATCATATTTTGAGCTATGAAGATCTGAAGCTTGAGGTAGATCTCTCCTTTGAGGAGCATCCAGTCCAGATACTTGACAGAAAGGACAAGGTCCTCAGGAATAAGATGATACCTTTGGTTAAGGTATTGTGGAGGAACAGCAAGGTCGAGGAAGAGACCTAGGAGTTGGAATCAGATATACAGAGTCAGTATCCCGAGCTGTTCAGGTAAATTTTGAGGACAAAATTTCTGTAAGGAGGGGATAGTTGTAATGCTCCGAAATCCCTAATGCAATTTAGTGGCTCGATTAGTAGTCCGGGAGGGCCGTAATTGTTTAATTACGCCATTAAATTATTGTATGCATGTTTATGTGAATTATATTATAATATGATGTTATATGCATGCATGTGGGTCCACATTTGATTGTTAGGGTGTTTTGGTAATTTGGCCCGTTGATGGCATGTTTGTGTATTTTGGTGCATATTGTGATTTATGGATGAGATCCCATTATTATGGAGATATATTCGAGCTATTCGGCATGAGACGGTCTTATATTTCAAATTAGCAGTTTTGTCATAACGGGGTCATTTATTGGGATATTGAGTAATGGGAATGTTTATTTGATGATAAATTGGGAGTTGTTGAGATCAGAAGGAAATTCTGGAAGTTTTAACTATTATGTCCACGGGGGTGTTTTTGGGACCTCGAGCACTAGGTTTTATTTGAGGTTTCTTAAGCTTGAAGTAGTCCATCAGATAGAACCGTACGTTAGAAAACACTTTCTCTTTTCCCGTTAGTTCTTTTTACCGTTCGAGGCAATTTCGAAGGAATCTTGAGTTCTAGGAGTCGGAATCAAGCGAGGATCGAGGCATAGCGATCCTAGGAAAGATTAGAAGCTTCTTGACTGAAGGATTTAACGGAAAACAACGCAATCAAAGGTAATCTAAGTTTTAAGTTTTTAGAGTTTCTAAGCTTTGAATTGGATTTTGTGAATCGTTGAGTTTTTGGTTCATTTGAGCCTCGAGATTTGATGATTTTGGATCATTGGGATGTTTGAGAACTTTTATTTTTTAATTTGGAGGTGTTTAGGTATGTTTTTGGAAGGTTTAGGATGAAGGAAATCGAGGTTATGGTTGGTTTTTGGGTGGGGGCCGCGACCCTATTCTTGGGCGCCGCGGCCCAAGCTCGAAGAAGCAAGTGGAGGCATTTTGGGCGTGCTGGGCGCCGCGGCCCTTGCTCCTAGTGTGGATGGGGGCCGCGGCTAAAGCTTCTAGGGCTGCGGCTTAGGCAGGGTTTTGAGGCCGTTTGAGTGTTTTGATCTCGGGAACTTTGTTTTAGGCCTCGGGATCGTTCCTGCTACACGGATTAGTGGGGTTCGATGTCCCAGAGGCTAGATCTTAGTTTAGGAACCTTTGTTACTCATTTTGTTGATGGTTTCCCATATTTGGTTATGACTAGGTGACCGCTAAAGGGCTTAAAGGTTGATCGTTCTGAAGGGTCATTCTTTTATTCATTCTCGCTCGAATCAGAGGTAAGAAAACTGCACCCTGTGTATATGACATGCATGATTGTTGTTGAGGCATGTTGGTTATTAAATGTGGACATTTATTGCATATTAAATGCTTAGCAGAGCTTGCTTACTTGTGTATGGCACTGATTAGTCAGGGACGGCACTGGTCGCGTATTACTAACCTGAGAGTCAGAAACGGCATAAACTTCCTGAACGTAGGGTCGATAAAAGATTAGATCTAATCAATATCAGTGTTGAATGACTGTAGGAGCATTAATGCTGGACCAACCCTAAGTTTGATGAAACTTCTAAGCGCTTGACTAGTCTAGGACTAGTTACTCAGAGCTAGGGCCAAAGGCCTAGGTGACAGCTTGTCACATGGCTAGGGAGCGGAATCCCATGGTTGTGACTCTATGGTCATGAGGTAGGTTATGTTGGTGACTAGTCATCAAGCACCTATCCTGTTTAAGCTAGTGAAAGGATCACTTATTTGTAAGGCCCCGGTGACCCTATCGTCACATGGCTAATGGGAATAGAACCCATCTTAGTGACTTTTGCGACTGTCACTCATCTATTTTGGACTGAAAGTCCTGAATGATTATTACGATCATTGTTGATATTATATTCATGCTATATTGTGTTTTCTTGTTGGGCTTTGGCTCATGGGTGCTATGTGGTGCAGGTAAAGGTAAAGAAAATCTCACCCAACCTTGAGTGGAGAGCTTAGG
Source organism: Humulus lupulus (assembly GCF_963169125.1). NCBI lineage: Eukaryota > Viridiplantae > Streptophyta > Magnoliopsida > Rosales > Cannabaceae > Humulus > Humulus lupulus. The sequence goes on along the minus strand of NC_084794.1, from coordinate 147,868,683 downwards.
TGATGCTGTGTACATATGCGGCTGCTTGACCACCACGGCCAAGGAGTTCTCAAAGGAACTAGGGGTTTACCATATTTTTGCCACTTAGGTCGGCGGGTTGTAAATTTGAACAGTAATGACCATTTTGAGTTGTAAATAACTTGTAAACGTTTTTATGGGCCCATGAACAGTTTTATGTTTTAAATAAAATATATCATTTCCTTTTGGTTGGTTTTCCACCTTTACATGTTAATAACACCTAGAAGCACGCTTTTAACCAAAGGACTCGGGCAGCGAGTTAAATTTATGGTTCTTCGTTCACCGTAACGGTCTTGGGGTAACCAGGGCGTTACACATATACTATAAACATATGTCATATAATACTACAATGGCCATTATACTACTTGGGGTTTGTTAACTAAGCAAGTCATATGCCAATTAGAATTGTGGGGCTTGCTAGCCAAGCAAGTCATATGCCCATAAATTATTGGGGCTTGCTAGCTAGACAAGTCATATGCCCAAGGTCTAACATCATACTATACATAATGTAAACATAAGGTCACATAAAATAAGATAATTATAACATATCATATAAACATATAAAGTTCTTGTAACGCCCTGGATATCCAAGAACATTACACTGTGTGTTTTAAATAGTGCAAGACTTGCTAATCAAGTCATTTAGACAAAATGTGAATCCAACGTCATCAACGGATCAGGAATAAAAGATTTTGGTTACAAACAGACTATTTTTGTAACGACCCGGATTTTCAAGACTCGATAATGCGGAAATATAAATGTTTTCATTTAACAAAATGTCTCAAAAACCCATAAAAAAAAACTTTTAAAAAAGTCGTATGACCATACTTAACATTTAGTTACAACATATTTTATAAAGAGTAGAGTGAGCCTTGTTTAGGAAAATTACACAACATTTCCAAAAATAAAACGGCTTCCCAAAAGGTCGGTCCACATGTACATTTGCAATGAAGACTCCAGCGCTCACCGCTCTGCCTTGCCCTTGCACTTACCTACAACATGAAACAACTAGGTAAGTGAAAACGCTTAGTAAGATCGACTTTCAAACAAAGCATATAGAGAATTAGGGTTCCGGACCCTACACAATCAATTTCAAGAACGCTAAAGCGTCCTGGCAAACTTATGGTCATGCCTGATAACCAATGATAAATTAATTCATAACTAGATAAAATCTTGCACTCAGAAAAAATCCCAGAACAAGCAGATATATTATATCACAACTAATTCTTATAAGCAATTATATCCCTGCACTCAGAAAATCCCAGAGCAAGCAGATACATTATATCACAACTATATCTTATCAACAATTATATCCCTGCACTCAGAAAATCCCAGAGCAAGCAGATAAATTATATCACAATATGATTCGAGACCAACGCTCGACAATTTCCAACAATTCATGCGTAACGCGCCCTCCAACATAATTGCAAATATGTAAAAGAGAACCGAGTCCCCACACTAAGATCTAGCCAATAAATATTCTCATCAAGGGTAACTATCGTGTTACCTAGGGCATCGCTACTTATTCAAGAGTGTAATCCAATTTACACGGTTTTACGGAGACTTCTATGTTAATCAGTGGTGCTGGTGAGCAGTTGCGCCTAGGGTGTTCAGCCTCACTCAATCTTGGCAACCCCTAGTATCTCTAGGCACTCTCACTGAATGGCCAATATTCACGGCTGCTATCCGGGAATAACTTATCAGAGCACTTGCTCGGATTCTAACCGTCCAATGATTAAGTAAGCATGAGGGCCCCTAGGTCCCATTTATCTTGGCGCCCCTAGGTTTAACCAGCTTATCCTCATCTCATGGCCACTCATCGCGGTAATGAACCGGACATAAATAAAATCAAGCAGTGTGACGGGGATCAACCGTCTAGGATATGACGGACTTCTACCGTTCATATTTTCTAAATCAGCACTCACTAGACTAACGTCTCTAAGAAACTTTCTATGACAGCCTATATATGTGCATGTATCCCTATACTAACATACAAGACAATAATCATTTCATGTTGCAGCCATACAATATAAGTTGACTTACTTGGAGTCCTTAGCGCTCATCAAGTTTTCACCCTCCAACGTTCAGTCCAGTTACGCTTAGCCAATACTGTAGTTATCCATACAGTATACTCGGATTAATTATGGCACTCATAATTCATTATTATTACTTTGGGCAGTTTGGTCATTTTAATAAAAGTCATTTGTAAGGATTTATAATCCTTATTTGGTTTTAAACCTATTAAGGAAAGTCATACAAAATATTCGAGACTAAACCCTAAGTCTCGGGGAGACCTATCCTAAGGTCTCGATACCTAGGCTCGGGTATCACAATGGTATTTCCCCACAACCCGCTAAAAATCTTATTCTTTCAAGGTATCGCTATTAACCCGCACTTTCGACTAGTCAGTTAAAATATGTAAGACTTTAGCCGGTATTACATCCAGAAAATACAAATAAATTCCTTAATTATTTTTAAAGAAAATAAACTCTTTAAATTTTCCTTTTAGTTTTCTTAAGGTTTTAATATCTAAAAACCGATTTAAGAAAATTTCCTAATTTGTCTTAATTAGGAAAACCGTTATAAATTTCTCATCTGGACTAATTAATTTTCCAAAAGCAATTAATCAATTTTTACTTGCTAGAAAAATAATTCATTTAATTATTTTCTCAAAATATAGGGTTTTAAACCCTCTTTTAATTTATTAACTATTAATAAATTAAATCTCTTATTTTTAAAAAGAATAAAAACTCCTTAATAAAAATAATTCATTTAAACTCAAAGGGGTAATTTTAGTGAAAATATGATTTCAAGACTTACCAATTTATATCTTGAAATAAGCAAAATTTTACTTTTTACCTTATGTTCCAAAATCTCATTTTTACACTAAGTGTGAAAAACCTATTTTTCACATTTTTAACTACATACTTCGTTAGTTCATAACTTGAAATTTACTTACCCAATTGTTACCAAAATTTCCCAATTCCATTTTTGTTATCCCATTTAGGTCTTTGTAAAATATTAGGTCAAAATGAGCATTTTTGATTGGTGAAATCATTTTCCAACAATGAGGTAAAAATGACCTTATTTTCAAGTCCTTATTTTTTCCAAACTTTGACAGTTAATAACTTTCAAACCGTTCAATATTTTCTTACCAAATTTTACAGTGGAATAATAGGTTATGCCAGAAATATGTCCACAAAATTTTAGAAAAAAATGGGTTCATTTGCCCTATACAGTGGCTGTCCAAACTTGGTTCCGAAAATAAGAATATGAAAAAAACAGTTTTTTACCTAAACTTTGAAATAGCATAACTTACTCATTTCTAAACATATTTTAGTGTTTCAAAAGCTCAATTTTATGTACTCAATCTCAACAACATCACAGTACAATTTAATATTACAAAAACAATATACAGTGGCTGCTTGACCCCTTGGAAGTCACAGCTTAAAACATGTTTTGTTTTAGGGTATCCTACAAAACCCTTGGGGGTTTTGGTTCCCATTTTCAAAAATCAATACACATGCATCATAAAAATTATTAAACAACTACCATAACCTTATTACATCACCAACAAGAAACTTTAAGCATTAAATATACAAAATAATGCTTAAAACTAAAAACCCTACAACAAAAATCATCAAAAGTAAACTTTTTACCTCTTTGGTGTTCTTGCTTAAGGTTTGGACCTTCCTATTAGCTTTGGCTCCTCCAAAACCTTTCAAAAACCCTAACCAAATTCCCCCAACAACATAGTTAATTAGCTATTTGAAACTCTAAGCTTAAAACTTTACAAAAGCCTAGATTAGTGAAGCTTTACCTTAGGGAAAATACTTCCTAGACCAAGACTTAGCCTCCAAGGTTTTCCTTGGTGTTCTTGAGGTTGAATATTGAGAGAACACTTTGAGAGGTCTTCAAAAAAGATGATAGTGAATGAGAGAGGGTGGTGTGGTCGGTTGGGGAGGGTTGGAAGAGTTATATACTATCTAATTTACCCTAAAAACACTCAAGTGTTTTACCCACTTGCTTTTATCCCTAACCTTTAATTAAATGAGATTTAAACTCAATTATTTTTTTTTTGTTCACACCATTAAAAAGAGTCACATGGCCGGCCACCATTTCATTTTTTTCTATGTTTTATATATATATATATATTTTAATGGTGAACAATTATTTCATAAGAAGAAAAACTCAATTTGACTTTCTACACCTTTTTCACTTTCATTAAGTTTTAATTACCAAACTTACTATTAATTAATTAAATTAAATGTCTCTCATATTTAATTTAATTAACCACAAAATAAAATTTAACCTAAGGTCCATTCATGGAATAAAATTCCCCATTTCGGCAAAATTAGGCATTTACCACAAAATGCCTTAAAATTTCCATTTTCTTTTAGGTTTATTATTTTTGACCAAACTTTAACTTTTACGAATGTATTTTATGCCCAAAATATAATTGCCATGATTTTTCATTTTATTTTCCGAGATTTTTACCCGATCAGGGTTTTTGTGTCGGTCCAGGACCGAAAGTCTTATCTTGACTTTTAAAATTACAAAATTCATATTTTGGCTAGCAATAACTCATGGAATACTACAAACAAAATATAATATTATTTAAAATAATATTCTTAACCCGGGGGAAAAATCCCGACCCGAGTCGTTTAAAGGTACTCGAAAACGTAGGACGTTACAATTTTCATTAAAAATGACAGTTTAATACATGGCAACCTAAAATAGGGTTTAAATGACTTAGTTACAGCAAATTCTGAAGGTTATAAGCAATTCAAGCCACTCTAATGGAAAAATATACATTTTAGGTTTCCGTCCCTGTACAATTCCTCGACCGTGGCGGCCGAGCAGCTGACAATGTACACCTCTCCCCCAGAGCTCTCCAACTCATGGTTGATTCAGCATACCATTGCCTTTACCTACACCACGTAGCACCCGTGAGCCGAGGCCCAGCAAGAAATCATGATATCATAGCAAGATCAACATCATTAGTCAAATATTCCACAATGCACAACTAGGAACTAGACAATTCATAACATTTATCCAATCAGTGATAACACTCAGCATATTAACAATTTGTCATCCAGACAGTCAACCAATCATATCCATAACACAATATTCACGTTCATAATCAACAGTTTATCACATCCATCAAATAATATTCAGGGTCGGCGCCCTTAGGTCGCATCCTCTATTTAACACATTGTCTTCTGCTCACTTGGGCCGCCCCCAGTGTAATACTCATTGACTCCGGCCAGCCTAACCAAGCTCAGTGATAAATAAGCTGCCTCAGCTACCAGTGGCCAAGCCGCGCCCTGTGCGCAAATATTGATTCCGACACTCTTAGGTCGGTTATCGCATGTCCCATGGCATAATAATACCATCTCATGACATGATATACAAATATAGGGAGCTCTTAGTCCCATCGTGTCCACATGGTTAATCACACTCACATAACAATGCATACAAACATAGGGAACACTTAGTCCCAACCTAACCACATAATCAGGTGTAGCTTTCATACCTTTAGATTTCGCTAGCTCGTTCAAATTGATCCTCAAGCATGATCCCATCTGAACCTTAGCGCGTACCTAGTCACAGCCATAGATCAGAATCACTACCAAAATTCAAATCCAAAACCTAGCCTCGGGACCAATCCCGAGCCCCCCGAGAAGCCCTAATTCCACCAAACAGGGTGGTGGAACCAAACCCCAAGCCTTCGGGCGAAAACCCTAAGGAAAAACTCAAAAACCCCTTCCTAGAGACAGGGTAGCGCTACAGCGCTCTAAGGAGGGCGCTATAGTGCTACAAGCAGAACCAAAACGCCCATAAAGCCCTAGCCTAGCGCTGTAGCGCCCAAAGGCTAGCGCTACAGCGCTAGTCACAGACCAGCAGCACCCTGTTTTCCCTCTTCGACTTTCCTCGAACCAAAACCTCTTGGAACCCTTCCAACCCTCAATTACTCACCAAATTGAGTCTACCATCACCTATATCTCATCCCATACAACTCAATAACACAATACCTAACCACATGCATCATCAAACTAGAAAAACAAACATTGAACCTAGGAACTAAAAGATTAAACCAGAAACTCAGATACTTAGAACAACAAAGCCAGAACTTGTTACCTTCTATGGAGGATTTCGACCTTAGGTTATTCCTAGCATCAAACCAGCCTCAAGCCCTTCAACTCCTCAGGTTCATATCCCTTTATTCCATCCAAAATTCAAACTTAGAAACCATCACATTAAAACCCAGAAAATCACATTAAAACCTTAAAACTTACCTCAATTGACTGGCTAAATCCTGCTAGTTCTTCTAGCTTCATCAAGGTCCTTAGCTCTAAGCTCCATCTTGAGCTTACTCTGGAATTCCAGCTCCAAAACTCACAAAGAATGGTGAAGAGATGACCCAGCCGAATGAGAGAGAGAGATAACACTAAGTGTCCTGTTTTTCTTTCTTTCCTTCTTCTTTTCTTTTCCTTAAGTTTCTGAGTTTATCTACAACCTCCACTAATATCATAAAGCAGAATATAGTCTATCCTTTAATAAGCCAAATGACCACCTTGCCCTCCCAATAATAACTAACCCTTTAAATCATCCTAAGGGCATTTTGGTCATTACTCCCAATTCCTGCTAATTCCCTTAATGTCTTTAATATTTACCGCTTACTTTCCAATACCCAACTAATTACCAATTATATTTCTCCAAATTCCCTAATACATCCCTGGGCTCGCCCCGAGCCGAGTATAAATCCCCGCTGTGACTTTCCCGCTATACCGCTTGTTAGGATTGCCTCGAGCCACAAGCTGCACACATACCCACATAATAATGTGGTCTCAACATTAGCCTACCAATATACGCACAAGCATGCAATTACGCTCTCAATGAGCCAAATTACCAAAATACCCTCACAATAGAGTATATAACCCCATGCATGCCTTTATCATCATATAATAATATGACCCACATAATCATGCATATAATCACATAATAGCACAATAAATCAATTATGGCCCTCCCGGCCTCCTAATCAAGGTCCTAAACCTTATTAGGGAAATTTGAGTCGTTACAGTTCTATCCTATTTTCCTTACCAAAACCTGGATATTTGAGAACAAAAGCGAGACTTGGAATACTTCTAAAAGCAACAATAAGAATGGTGAGTATTTCTAGAGAGTAAAGAATAAATGTGGAAACTAAACCTTCAAGAAGAAACTTACCAAGAAAGATCTTTAAGTTTCAAGAACCTAATCAAAACCAATATCAAAAGTTAGGATATGAAAAATAATGAACTAAAGAAAACTAAAGAGTTTTAGAGAACTGGACTTAAAGAATAAGAGTACCTTAGTTGACCTTGCGGATTGGTCTATCTTCAATACCGAAACACACTAAACCTCACTTCCCAAGTATTTTATAAAGCTTAAGAATGACAAAGCTTTTTCCCAACCCAAGTGTGTAACACTCTATGGTAGCACTAGCACCTTGGAGTCTCTAATCTCAACTTGAAGAATGAGGGGAAGCGCTGGGTACTAGGTCCTATTTATAGGGTTCTAGGAATAAAATATCTTCTTTTTGGCTTGAATAAAAATAATGAATATAATTGAAAATATTTGAATATACGTCAGTCAAAGGCTTAAGACCCAGTCAAAACATTCAGAGGCAGGTCTAAGGAGTTTAAGTCTTATTTTAAAATTAAAAAAATATATATTACTAAGAGTGATATATCGCTCCTATGTGTCGATATATCAGATTTGCGCTAATCCCAAGCCTCCGTTCGTATGTTCGTGCATCGTCAACGTGTTTTCCGTATCCTTCGTCAGGCGATATATCGGCTCCTAGCTGTGATATATCGGCATACGTGAATATTTTAAATATGTAATTGCACTTTTTCAGCATAATTTATGTTGGATAACTACTTTGACTGAGTCAAAATACGACCCTAACCGCATCTGGTAGGTGCTAAGGCAGCTATTTCTTTATTAAATCATTAAAATACTTAATTACTTAATAATCATACTTATGACAAGTGTCATATTCTTATTGGCTCTATATAAACCTTAGGTTATAATAAATAATATATCTAGGACCAGCAATATTAATGAAACCTTATGTTTTAATTAATATTCTTAAACTATAGGTTAAACTTATAAAATCCATAATTGTTGCTAGGAGTTCCAGCTAAGTCTCGGTTTGAACCAAAATCCACGTAATCTAAACTACTACTAACTAGCTAACTAAGTAAACATTATGGGACTCTACATAACATACATTGACACTTCATCATAAATTTGTATTAATGGCATAATAGTTATATGGTGAATTATTGTATGATATAAGACCATGCATGATATATGATGATTAATTATGTGATGCCTTATAAAGTTTTATGCAACATAAAAGTAAGTTGTAATAAGAAGTTTCAGTTCAGTGCCACTGTTTGGAAAAGACAAATGAGAGTGTAAGTAAGTGCAAATGGAGGCCTATAGTTAGGCTCATAGTGGCAGCCCAATATTTTGGGCTAGGTTTTAGTGAACCAATTATATTGTTTTCCATGTTCTCATTTTTATTTCTCCTTCATATGAGTTATTTTTATATGTATTGACACCACAGTGTGTGGACCCCTTAACTCTTGAGCTCGACGGGGCAACGATGGAATAAGGTTTTTAATGCATCCTACTGTAGTGATGGTTAGCCAGAGGAGAACCTGTAATGCCACAAAATCCCTAATAAGGTTTAGGACCTTGATTAGGAGGCCGGGAGGGCCATAATTGATTTATTATGACATTAAATGATTATAGGCATGTTTATATGAATTATATTATTATATGATGATAAATGCATGAATATGGGTCCACATTTCATTATAAGGGCATTTTGCTAATTTGGCTCGTTGAGGGCACATTTGTATATTTTCATGCATGTTGGTGAATTTTTAATAAGGCCACATTATAATGTGGATTTGTTCGAGCCATTCGACATGAGACGATCTTTGAATGCAAGTTATTGGTTTGGTCATGAAGGGATTAATTTTGGGGCTCAGGGTGAGTCTCGGGGTGATTTGAGGATTAGAACATTACCGGGAATTAACGGATAATGGGATGTTAAGGAAAGGACTATTTTGCCCTTGGGGGCTGTTAAGGAAAGAAGATAAGCTTGGGGGCATTTTGGTCATTTGACCAAGGGATATTTGAAGGCTGTAGAAAAAAATAGAGTTCTTCCTCCTCTTCACCCGATCATATCTCTTCCTCTCCCTTCCTTTGAATTTTTGAAGCCAAGATTAAGGGTTCAAGCTTGGGAATTGAGGCTTAAGGGTTTAGGCTTGTGTTCAGTCAATGAAGAGGATTCAATTCGAGTTTAAGGTAAGGTTTCAGTTCAATTTTCTAGTTCCTTGCCCTGTTTTTGGTCTTAGTTTTGAGATTGGAGTTTTGATCATAGGAATGGAAATTTGATGAGGTTTTGAATGGTTTAAAGCTTAGGTTTTGTTGGTTATATGATAGACAAGTTGTGGTAATAGTTGGGAACCTTGCTTTGTGGAGTTGGAAGTGTTTTAGTAGGTTTTTGAATTGAGTTCGAAGAGGAAAAACAGGGTTTTTGGCTGGGTTTTGGGTGGGGCCGCAGCTCTATTCTAGAGCGCCACGGCGCAAGCTTGATGAAGATGCAGGATGGTGCTGAAAGGCCATAGGGCTGCGACATAGGGGAGAGCTGGCCGCGGCGCGTGCTGGTGGCTGGGAGGCAGGCGCCTCTGTTTAGGAGGCGGGCCACGGCATGGTGGAGTAGGGTCGCGGCCCTTAGTGGCATTTTTTGTCCATAAATGTGTTTTCATCGTGGAAATCCAAACCTTAGGCCTCGGGATCGTTCCTACTACCCGGTTTAGTGGGATTTGATGTCTTGGAGGCTAGGTCTTGGTCCGGGAACCTTTTATTATTCATTTTATTGATGGAATCCCATATTTGGTTATGACTAGGTGACCGTTAAATAATTAAAGGATCAATCGTTCTCAAGGGTCGTACTTAACGTATTTCTCGCTCGAACCAGAGGTAAGAAAACTGCACCCCATATGTGACATGCATGGTTATTATTGAGGCATGTTGAGTTTTAAATGTGGACATTGATTGCATATCAAATGCTTAGCAAATCTTGCTCACTTGTGAATGGCACTGACTTAATAGTCAGAATCGGCAATAGTGTCGGTATTAACTGTGAAGTTGTGACTTACTAGTCAAGTTCGACACTAGTACCGAGCATTGGTCGTATGGCTGATACAGAATTTTCTACCGCAAGCGTACGGTGTATTGCAATATAGTTTTTAATTAAAAGATGTCGAACCCACAGGGATTAAATATTAAATTCACTAATTACTATTACTGTTAAGTCTATAATTTTAATTAGAAAAGTCAATAAATAAATCAAACAATAAAATAAAGAATATGAAATACAAGATAACCAAATCTTATGCTCTTGAAAAGTGATTAAATAGAAGATAAATGTACTAGAGTAATGATTTCACTATTCAATTATGAACATAGTTTCTTTATTATTCTAATCAATTCTCCTCATTTGTAATTTCTAGAATTATAATATAATGCATTTATCTTTCTCAAGCATATATGCAATTAATCTCAATTAATCAATATGATATCTCTATTCGCTATTAAATAATCAAGACGTCATTAAGCAATAGTTATTCTAAACCAAATTCATAGAGTTCAAGGAATCTCTCAATCTCACAATCACTCTATGTCAAATCTTCTTATGTCCAATCTATGTTTATCTTTCTCAAGCATAAACCCTAGATTTCAATTCACAATAATGATGGCCAAACATTAATATGATAAAAGTAACTCAAGAAGATATGAACAAACGAGAAGAATTTCATAGAAATAATAATAGAAACCGCAATTCAATAATCAAAATAGATTCATCTAATACTCTAGCACAAAAAGAGTTTAGTTCTCCATTATAAACATAAACATAATAACAATGTATTTGTTCATAATTAAAAAACTAGAATGAAAAGAAGAAGAAATAAACTAGATGTAATGGTGATGATCTTGATGATGTCTAGCCTCCTCTTCTTCTCCGAGCCTCTAATCTCTGTCTAATCTCCTCCAAAAACCGTCCTTAGACCCTAATTAAACTTTTCCTTATATATCCCTTGCAAAAAGCCCTCTTTTGCCCTTCAAAAATCTCAATTTACGATTTCCGTACGGCTCCCGGCGCTGCAGCCCCATAAACAGGCGCTGCTGCACTTCAAATGTGCCAAAAACGAGCCTCTGTTTCAGTCAGGCGCTGCAGCCCTTAAGGATGGCACTGCAGCCCTAATTCAGCCTGGAAATAGCGATGCAGCCCCTGAATATGGGGCTGCGGCCCTAATGCACGAATTTTGCATTTTTCTTCGTTTCACTCCCGTTTTGTACCAATTTCTCGCCACTTTTCCTTGAACCCTACACAAACAAAACACAAGCATAAAACCAAACAAAAACACCCTAAACACCTACAAATTAGATATAAAATGACACTAATAAGTGAATCTAAAATTCACTTATCAAACTCCCCCAAACTTTGAAAATTACTCGCCCTCGAGTAATACTCAAAAAAAAAACTAAATAAGAAAAACTAAACACACTCACACAATGCGAATCAATCCAATAATAATAATCAAGCTTCAATTTCCTTAATACCATGCTCACATAAAGCTTCAGAAATATCCCAACAACACAATCCAGAATTTCAATCTCAACTATTGCCATAATCAACTAATTATCATTCACATCCTTTAACTATTTACCATAATGATTAAAACTCAAGTAATTGACATAGTTATGCACATCAAATTCTCACAGTCATACCACAATCCATATTATTCCATAAGTTTGCATTACTCATTATTCTCCACTAATGTAAACAACGCATGCTTAAGAATCAATAGGACTTTAATGGCTTACAATGTATGGCTTAGGTAAGGTAGATAAGAAAGTCATTTAGGCACTAATACCATAAGCATACCAACCTTTCAAATAACCATGTACACATAAATTCCAAACACCCATATTGAACACCCTTGACATGAATGAGAGATATATATATTTTTCTTTCTCAGCTCTGTTTTTTTTTTTTTTTTTTTTTAACACTCACTTCCCAAAACTTTGTGTATACAATATATTTCCTTAAGGGAGTGAGGCTCCATGATAAAAATTTTCTCTTTTTTTTTTTTTTTTTTAGAAGAAACTTTCTCTCATTCATCTTTTCCTTTCTTGAAAACCCAAAATACTTTCCATTACAAAACCCCTTCCCACATTATCTTTGTATGCTTATGATGTTAATATGGTTAGGATATTTTATAAGAATTTCGTTAGGTTTCAAAAATTTTGGGATTTCAACAAAAATAGGCCTAGGCTCAATTAGGGTGACTAAGGATACAATTTTGTCTCGGGTTGGCTAGAAAGGCTCAAACGGACCAAACAAAATTGCCTACATCTTCTTCTTAAGCACACATTATCTAGGATTTCGTCTCAAATAACAAGTAACACAAATTCTAGATTAATCAACCAAATCTTTCCACAAATCCCAGTTAACATGCATAACACAGGCAATTAGCACGAATTTAACAATCATGGCAAAAAGTTCAATCTTTCCTCATATATTAGTCAATCATGGCAACAGACAAAATCAAGCACACGGATTCAAAGTGGTTTTATTTCTTAACTTTATGTTCATAGCATTCATTACTTAACCTTGACTTTTATTATTGACTTGATTCGAACACGACTCACGACAACCCGACTCTAAACACATATTTACAAAACAAAAGAAAACTTTCGTAAGAAATCCCTCCCCCAAACTTTGAAACAAACATTGTCCCCAATGTGTAACTACAAAGAAAAGGAAAGAAACTTACAAAAAGTCCATGCTTACGGATAAGGAGAAGGTGGTGGTGGTGGTGGTGGATCTTGCATCCCTTGAAACGGAGGGGGATAAGCGAAATAGTTATTCTGTCCTCTATTCAACGTCCACTGAGCTACCAACAAATTTAGTTGATCCACCTGATTATGCTCATATGTCTCCCGAGCAGCCAAATAGTTATGAGTGATCGTGTTTTGTTGAACAATGTAGCGTAGCATGTCATGCGAGTATTGCATATTACAATCAAAGATGCCGCCTTCGTCGTTGGCCTTGTCGTCGTGGAGGTGCGGCTGGTGCTACTAAAGATGCATTAGGATAACGTGCAATTCTTGCTTTAGTAAGTTTCCCTTTGACTGGCACCACTATATCAGTTTTTTCCCTTGGTACTTCATACACTACACACATATCGGTGATCAATGACCCAAATGGCAATCCCCCAGTAGTGGTGCCACGAAGAACAAACCTCATACCCTGACGAATAATTCGTCCAACATCGATGGTCATCCCCTTCATGATAGCAAAAACCAACCTCATCCGGTCATTCGTCATATGGCTAACATGACTAGTTGGGATCAATTTGGCTGCCACAAAATAAAACCATGCACGAGCTTCTTGATTAAGTTGCCATAAAAACATCCCATTAGGCTCATCATGAGCATATACAATTCTAGCTCCTGGGCAACCCAATGTTTCCGCTATAAGAACATGATCATGCTGATCTTGTAGAAACAATTGGTACTCATCATGCTGATTATCAAAGCTCTTAGTATTGAAAAAAATCATCGATGGCCTTATAACTCCCCACCGGTAGCCATTTTCCTCTCACAAAACATTCCCCCTTCTCATTCAACTCCGGAAAATTCGCATAAAATTCATACACCCAAGAGATATTCATTTTAATTTCCGGTTGTTTCACAACAGATTCCCACTGCCTACCTTCTATGTTGGCTCTAATTGGCTCAAAGATAGCACACGAACTAGGTTGAGGATCATATTCAATACCTCTTTCCTTGAGCACCGGTTTCCCCATAAAAGAAGTATATCGATCTTCCGCCTCCTTACTTACGAATTTGGTGGTATCAAATGGTGGTGCCCTAGAGGATGAGGGTCTTGAAGATGATGGTTTTGAACTATTTCTCTTAGGTCCCATGGTGACTCGGAACAATCCCCAAACAATACCTCACCTCCCAAGTAATCACGTATTAACCCCCTTCACAACTAAACAATCCCACCAAACTTAATTCACAACTTCTTCCTCACTCCAATTGAGCAAAAATCACCAAGAACAGTCACTTAGGCAATTTCGCAAACACTTGGTGGGCATCGATTATTCTCACTCTTTCCTTCCACTTTTCTCTCAATCTTAATTCCCCAAATCACAATAAAACTTCAAAAACTATCCAATAATCATCATCCAACACATCAAGTCACACATTCATCAAAATCAAAATTGCCCCTTACATGACATATCCATTCAAAAACTTAAGTGATTCAAAAAGATGAGTGAATGACTTACTTGATGAATATGAATGTCTTGTGATCTTCAATGAACTATTCCCCTCATAGAATTCGGCCCCCCTTGAGAAGAGTATGTGAGAACTTAATCAAAATAGAGGTTTGATGTGGTATTGATGATTAGGGTTTGGAAAAATGAAGAAATGGGATGAAAAATTAGGAATGGGAATGAGAAGAGTAGGATTTGATGGTTTGAAATTTGGGGAATAAGCAAAGAAAATTGAGTTATGGGTATAGAATATGGAATTTCGGGGTAGAGGAGAAAGGAGGGTAATGGTGTTTGGGATATTGATTTTTCGGAGTAGGGAGAAGAGAAGAGGGAAAAATGGTGGTTAGAGAGAAAGAGGGAAACAAAAAGAGTTTTAAAAAAAAATCTTTTATTTTTCTGTTCGAAGGGGCGCTGCAGCGCCACTAACTGGCGCTGCGGCGCTAAAGGCCCTGATGCTCCAGGATTTTTTTGTTCGCGAATTGGCGCTGCAGCGCCTAGTGAGTGGCGCCGCAGCGCCTGAGACGCCCAGAAATCAGCCTCTCTGTTTGGGTATGGCGCCGCAGCTCTTAAGGGAGGCGCTGCGGCCCTAATTCTCGCCACAATTGCGCTGCAGCGCTGTGAAGTGGCGCTGCAGCCCCTGGAACATTGCTTTTCAATATTTTTATTTTTATTTTTATTTTTTCACGATTTTCACGGCTAAAAATAAACTTAATATTTACAAAATAAATAAAATAAAGTCTACTAAAATAAAATAAAATAAACTAAATAAAAATAACAATACAAAAACAATGGGTTGCCTCCCATTAAGCGCTTAATTTATCGTCTTTAGCTAGACATTGATGACGCTTCAGTTGCTGTCTTGGAGATACATCGTCTCCACCTTCTTATGAATTTCACCAAAATAATGTTTCAACCTTTGTCCATTCACTTGAAAAAGTGAACCGTCATTATTCCTTAATTCCACAGAACCAAAAGGAGAAACTTTGGTGATAACGAACGGACCAGACCATCTTGACTTTAGCTTACCGGGAAATAACCTCAAACGAGAATTGAAAAGTAAAACTTGCTGCCCCGGCACAAATTCTCGCTTTAATATCATTTGATCATGATATTTCTTTGTCCTCTCCTTGTAAATACGAGCATTTTCATATGCATCATTCCGGAACTCCTCCATTTCATTCAGCTGCAATAACCTCTTCTCACCCGCTGCTTGGTAATCAAAATTCAGCTTCTTGATCGCCCAGTAAGCCTTGTGCTCTAATTCTACTGGTAAGTGACAAGCTTTGCCAAATACCAGTCGATAAGGAGACATACCGAGAGGAGTCTTGTACGCTGTCCTGTAGGCCCATAAAGAGTCATCAAGCTTTTGAGACCAATCTTTTCTATTCAAATTCACTGTCTTCTCCAAGATAGACTTGATCTCTCGGTTTGATACCTCAGCTTGGCCATTAGACTGGGGGTGATAAGCCAAAGCCACCTTATGTCGAACTCCATATTTCACCAAGAGTGGTTTAATAACTTTGTTGCAGAAATGTGTTCCTTCATCGCTTATTATCGCTCTTGGAGTTCCAAAACGATTAAATATGAACTTCTGCAGAAAATAAGAAACCACCTTGGAATCATTTGTAGTAGTAGCTATCGCTTCGACCCACTTTGAAACATAATCAACAGCGAGTAAAATGAACAAGTTCCCGAAAGATGGTGGGAAGGGCCCCATGAAGTCAATGCCCCACACATCGAATAATTCCACCTCTAAAATCACATTCATAGGCATTTCATTTCTTTGCGAGATATTTCCAACTCGTTGACATCTATCACAGGTCTTGACAAAAGTGTAACAATCTTTAAAAATTGAAGGCCAATAAAAACCTGATTGCAAAACTTTCGCTGCTGTACGCGATGGCCCGAAATGCCCACCGTAAGGCGCCGAATGACACTGCTCTACTATTGATTGAGTCTCTTCCATTGGTACACAACGACGAATTATTCGATCCGTACTCATTTTGAACAGGTATGGATCATCAAAGAAGTAGTATTTACAATCATGAATCAATTTCCTCTTTTGATGTGCATTAAAATCAGGAGGTAACTTGCCACTAACCAGATAATTCACGATATCGGCATACCATGGAAGTTCTGTTGATATAGCCAGCAGTAACTCATCCGGAAATAATTCTTTGATCGAGTCTTTACATTCAGCATCTTTATTCTCTAATCGTGACAAATGATCTGCCACAAAGTTCTCTCTCCCCTTCTTATCCACAATCTCAATGTCAAACTCTTGAAGTAACAATACCCAACGTATCAGTCTTGGCTTAGCCTCCTTCTTTGCAAACAAATAACGCAGTGCTGCATGGTCTGTGTATATAATAACTTTGGAACACAAGAGATATGGTCTGAATTTATCGCATGCGAACACCACCGCTAATAGTTCTTTTTCAGTGGTTGAGTAATTTCGTTGAGCATCATCAAGAGTCTTGCTCGCATAATAAATTGCTCGAAAAATCTTCTCTCTTCGCTGGCCCAAGACAGCCCCTACCGCATAATCACTAGCATCGCACATAATCTCGAATGCTTGACTCCAATTCGGGACACTCATAATAGGGGCTGAAACCAACTTCTCTTTTATTGACTCAAATGCCTTCCTACACTCTTCATCAAAAACAAAATCAGTATCTTTTTCTAGGAGATTGCATAATGGCTTGCTAATTTTCGAGAAGTCTTTAATAAACCTCCTGTAAAAACCCGCGTGCCCCAGAAAACTTCTTATCCCCTTGACATTCACCGGTGGAGGAAGCTTGTCAATGATGGCTATTTTGGCTCGATCTACTTCAAGACCTTCCTTCGAAACTCGATGCCCCAAGACAATACCCTCTTGAACCATGAAGTGACATTTTTCCCAATTCAGCACAAGGTTCTTCTCTTCACATCTACAAAGGACCAATGCCAAATTGTGCAAGCACTGGTCGAATGACGACCCAAAAACAGAAAAGTCATCCATAAATACCTCCATGATCTCTTCTACCATATCTGAGAAGATGGCCATCATACACCGCTGAAAAGTGGCAGGTGCATTACAAAGTCCGAAAGGCATCCTCCTGTAAGCAAAAGTGCCGTAAGGACATGTGAAAGTTGTCTTTTCCTGATCTTCAGGAGCAATTGCTATTTGATTATAGCCTGAATAGCCGTCTAAGAAGCAGTAATGTGTATAGCCAGCCAAACGATCGAGCATCTGATCGATAAATGGAAGTGGGAAATGATCCTTTCTAGTCGCCTTGTTCAACTTCCGGTAATCAATACAAACTCTCCACCCCGTCACTGTTCTTGTCGGAATCAATTCATTGGCTTCATTCTTGATCACTGTCATTCCCCCTTTCTTTGGTACAACTTGCACAGGACTAACCCAACTACTATCCGAAATAGCATAAATGATTCCAGCATTCAATAGCTTCAGTACTTCTGCCCTTACTACTTCTTTCATGGCTGGGTTCAATCGCCTTTGATGCTCAATCGAAGGCTTATAATTTTCTTCAAAAAGAATCTTGTGCATACAAACAGTTGGACTTATTCCCTTCAGATCTGAAATTTCCCAACCTATGGCAGATTTATATTTCCTCAAAACTCTTAGCAATTTTTCAGTTTCACATTCTGAGAGTTTTGATGAAATGATCACTGGGCGAGTAAAATTCTCTCCTAGATACTCATAACGCAAATGCTCTGGGAGTTGTTTCAAATCTTTCTTCTCCATCACTTCCTTCTCGACTTCTCCTTCCTTGGCTTGACAAAGAGTTTCTTCCACTTTAATACTACTAGCACAAGGAATAGCACTGAGAGCCATCACACATTCAGCCACTTCGTCACCCACAAACTCACCATTCACCTTTTTCAAATCAGCCTGAGTAATACTAGAATTAAGGCAGTGTTGTAAAGGATCAGCACATAATTCTTTTCTCATCGTCTCTTCTACTACTACCTCAATAGAATCTACACGGTGACATGTGCTCGTGTTGTCATGCTGCTGGAGTGCTTGATAAATGTTGAATTTAACCTCTTCATTGTTAACCCTCAGCGTCAAATGACCACCTTGTACATCAATAAGAGCTCTTCCAGTAGCCAAGAATGGACGACCAAGAATAATGGGGATTTCATGGTCCTCCTCCATATCCAAAACCACAAAATCAGCGGGAAAAATAAATTTGTCCACCTTAACCAACATGTCTTCAATCACTCCCCTAGGATAAGTAAGTGACCGATCTGCCAATTGAAGAGTAATGGTTGTGGGCTTCACCTCTCCTACTCCCAATTTCTTGAAAACTGAAAGTGGCATCAGATTTATACTCGCTCCAAGATCACACAAAGCCTTATCAAATGACGACCCTCCAATAGTGCATGGTATAGTAAAGCTACCCGGATCCTTCACCTTTTGAGGCAACTTCTTCTGTAGGATGGCGCTGCATTCTTCTGTTAACTTCACAGTTTCAAAGTCTTCTAATCTTCTTTTCTTAGACATAACTTCTTTCATGAATTTCACATAATTAGGCATTTGCTCAAGAGCATCTGCAAAGGGAATGTTTATGTGAATTCGTTTGAAGATTTCTAGAAACTTTGCAAACTGTTCATCTAATTTCTTCTTCTGAAATCGTTGAGGGTATGGAATGGGAGGTTGATACACTGGAAAGCTATCTTTCTTCATGTCATTCTGGTCACTTCCACTCTGCTTCTTGGCTTGCTCTTCTTTGTCTACCTCTCGTACCACTGGCTCAACTTTCTTCTTTGAACTAGCTTGAACATCACCCTCTTTAAGCACCTTACCACTTCTCAAAGAAACTGCTTGGCATGATTCCTTTGGATTTACCACAGTGTCACTAGGAAAACTTCCCTTCTGATTAGAATTCACCGCATTAGCTAATTGCCCCACTTGAGTCTCAATCTTCTTCATTGAAGCACCCATGTTAGTCATATGGGTTTCTATATTGTCGAGTCTTGTTTCATTTTTTCCGAACCTCTTGTTAGACTCCAAAATAAAGGTGCCCAAAATGTCTTCTAACGACTGCTTTTTCTCTTGTTGCGGTTGAGAATTGAATCCCGGAGGTGGTTGCAACACATTTTTATTATTGGCATAAGAGAAATTCTCATGGTTGCGCAATCCTGGATGATAATAATTAGGCATGTTGTTGCTTCTGTAATTATTGGGGAAGGAGCGGTTTGCCATAAATTGGGCTTGTTCTGGACTCATTTCTTGCCCCTGCATTGCAGCAGCCGCTGCTACACTCTCCATAACCGTTGGATTATTTTGCGCTGATAGAGCAGCCATTTGGGTTTGTAGAGCAGCAATTTGGGCATTCAAGGCTGTCATTTGATCAACTTCATACAACCCAGCAACTTTCCTTGGTCCTGACCTCTCAATAGGCCACTGATAACTGTTGGTGGCCATTTCCTCCATCAAAGTGAAGGCTTCATCCGCTGTCTTGGCTAATAGAGCACCCCCTGCAGCAGCATCAACTATTGTTCGTGTTGGAGCGTTCAACCCTTGATAAAAAATCTGAACTTGCATCCAATTTTGATAACCATGTTGTGGGCAACGTCGTAATAATTCCTTAAACCTCTCCCAAGACTCATAGAATGGTTCTTGATCTAACTGTCGAAATTGTCCAATATCGCTGCGTAACTGGGCTGACTTGGAAGGAGGGAAAAACTTAATCAGAAACTTTCTTGCCATCTCATCCCATGTCGTAATTGTTCCAGGCTGCAAAGATTGCAACCAACTCCTGGCTCTTTCCCTCAAGGAGAAAGGGAAGAGACGCAATCTGATGGCGTCATCAGTAACGCCATTCATCTTCACTGTGGCACATACCTCCAGAAATATGGCCAAGTGAATGTTGGGGTCTTCAGTAGCTAGACCCCCAAACTGATTTTGTTGCACCATGTTGATTAGTGCAGGTTTCAGTTCGAAGTTGTTGGCAGCAATGGCTGGATTTGCTATTCCAGTGAGATTCTCATTCACAATAGGCATGCAAAAATCACGCACTGCCCGCTGCGCTGGATTAAGAGGAGCCCCAGCAGCTGCTGGTTGATTGTTATTATTGCCATTGCCACCGTTGTTGTTCACCCCGTTGTTGTCCATATTAAGCTCTTCAGTCCTTTTCTTAGTTCTCAACTGACGGAGTGTGTGCTCAATTTCAGGATTCAGAGGCTCAACAGGTGTAGAACTCCTAGTCCTTCGCATATACTGAGAACACAAGAACAATCTATAACGTTAGTAACAAAATAAATAAAAATCTAATTTAAAATCAAGACTTAAAGTTTCAATATTAGTAAAATTAATTTTAATCCCCGGCAACGGCGCCAAAAACTTGATACAGAATTTTCTACCGCAAGCGTACGGTGTATTGCAATATAGTTTTTAATTAAAAGATGTCGAACCCACAGGGATTAAATATTAAATTCACTAATTACTATTACTGTTAAGTCTATAATTTTAATTAGAAAAGTCAATAAATAAATCAAACAATAAAATAAAGAATATGAAATACAAGATAACCAAATCTTATGCTCTTGAAAAGTGATTAAATAGAAGATAAATGTACTAGAGTAATGATTTCACTATTCAATTATGAACATAGTTTCTTTATTATTCTAATCAATTCTCCTCATTTGTAATTTCTAGAATTATAATATAATGCATTTATCTTTCTCAAGCATATATGCAATTAATCTCAATTAATCAATATGATATCTCTATTCGCTATTAAATAATCAAGACGTCATTAAGCAATAGTTATTCTAAACCAAATTCATAGAGTTCAAGGAATCTCTCAATCTCACAATCACTCTATGTCAAATCTTCTTATGTCCAATCTATGTTTATCTTTCTCAAGCATAAACCCTAGATTTCAATTCACAATAATGATGGCCAAACATTAATATGATAAAAGTAACTCAAGAAGATATGAACAAACGAGAAGAATTTCATAGAAATAATAATAGAAACCGCAATTCAATAATCAAAATAGATTCATCTAATACTCTAGCACAAAAAGAGTTTAGTTCTCCATTATAAACATAAACATAATAACAATGTATTTGTTAATAATTAAAAAACTAGAATGAAAGGAAGAAGAAATAAACTAGATGTAATGGTGATGATCTTGATGATGTCTAGCCTCCTCTTCTTCTCCGAGCCTCTAATCTCTGTCTAATCTCCTCCAAAAACCGTCCTTAGACCCTAATTAAACTTTTCCTTATATATCCCTTGCAAAAAGCCCTCTTTTGCCCTTCAAAAATCTCAATTTACGATTTCCGTACGGCTCCCGGCGCTGCAGCCCCATAAACAGGCGCTGCTGCACTTCAAATGTGCCAAAAACGAGCCTCTGTTTCAGTCAGGCGCTGCAGCCCTTAAGGATGGCGCTGCAGCCCTAATTCAGCCTGGAAATAGCGATGCAGCCCCTGAATATGGGGCTGCGGCCCTAATGCACGAATTTTGCATTTTTCTTCGTTTCACTCCCGTTTTGTACCAATTTCTCGCCACTTTTCCTTGAACCCTACACAAACAAAACACAAGCATAAAACCAAACAAAAACACCCTAAACACCTACAAATTAGATATAAAATGACACTAATAAGTGAATCTAAAATTCACTTATCAATGGCATTGACTTATGAGTCAAGGATAGTTGTAGCATGATTAAAACAAGTCGATAAAGATTAGATCTAATTGACATCAACAGTGAATCACTCATCATGAGCATTAATGCCGGACCGACCTCAAGTTCGATGAAAACTAAAAGCGCTTGTCTAGTCTAAAGGCTAGTTATTTAGAGCCACAGCCAGAAAGGCTAAGGTGACCTACACGTCACATGGCTAGAAGGGTATGGGACCTCCAAGATAGACTTATCAATC
The DNA here is from genome assembly GCF_963169125.1 of Humulus lupulus. NCBI lineage: Eukaryota > Viridiplantae > Streptophyta > Magnoliopsida > Rosales > Cannabaceae > Humulus > Humulus lupulus. The sequence continues at coordinate 147,846,346 of NC_084794.1, read as the reverse complement.
CTCTAACCGAGATGGACTTATCAGTCATCTGACCGGGATGGACTTATCAGTCATCTGACCGGGATGGACTTATCAGTCATCTGACCGGGATGGACTTATTAGTCATCTGACCAGGATAGACGTATCAGTCATCTGACCAAGATAGACTTATCAGTCATTTAACCGGGATGGACTTATTAGTCATCCAAACAGAGATAGACTTATTAGTCATCTAAACAGAGAATGACTTATTAGTCAACTAATCAAAGAGACTTATTAGTCATCTACTCAGAGCGCAAGACTTCAAAAACATTTATTTATACCTGCTTGCATGCATGAGTAGGGTTATTACTGCTAGGCATGCCTATTATGACTTAGTAACATGTTATTACTTGTTCATGAGCGTATTGAGTTCTCTTGCTGGGCTTTGTCTCACGGGTGCTATGTGGTGCAGGTAAAGGCAAAAGAAAGCTGGACCATCCTTGAGTTGGAGAGCTTAGGTGGCGATGTGTACATATGCGATTGCTCGACCACCATGGCCGAGGGTTTAAAGAGGAAATATGGTTAAACCCTATTTTTCCACTTAGGTCGGCTGGTTGTAAATATTTGCTGTAATTAATCTTTAAATTATATTTTTGGGATCCCAATGTATAAAGTAAACATTTTAGTGAAATGTTATATCTTAAACAAAAATTTTAACCCCAAACCGCTAATCATACTTAGTTACACAATTATGGCCAAATGACTCGATTAGCGAGTTTAGCACTGCTTAAAATACTCACCGTAATGATCCCTGGAGTTTAGGGCGTTATAGAACCCATGGAATTTTACATTATATGTGTAACAAGACCTGCAGGCATTGGCCTAATCAAATAGTGTGCACAATATTAAGGGGCCCAAAATTTAAAAAGAAGTTGTGTATGCCCATTGACATTGGGTAATCATTAGCATTACATGCATTAGTTTGCTTACTGAGCTTTAGGCTCACAATTGTCTTGACCCTGATTTGTACATATGAACATATCGACCTTTTGTGGGTTATTTCAGTTTATCGGTGTGTATGTTTGTAATAAAATGTGAAGTTATGTTTTGAAAATAAATGGGGTTATTTAATACTTATGTATAATATGTTTAAGACACACTTTATGTTTAATGTAAATAATGTGAAATAAGTTTTCTTTTAAAAAAATATCCAGAATTATGCTGAAAGTAATTATGATATAGTTTTAAAACGTAACACCTCAGATATGGTTTTAACTAAAATAAGTGAGGGTGTTACAAGTTTGTTTAATTTACAATGTAGTATTTTAAATATTATTTTGTGTAAGTTTATGTAATTTCCAATGTACTAATTGAAATTTATTTTTTTGTAATATTTTTTTAATTTCTTTAACTTATTAAATTTTAATTTCGAAAATAGAAATATTTATATTTTTTTTAAATATAATTTGGAAGTTGAGTTTTTATTATTTAAATCTTATCTTGAATATCACAACTAATTAATGATTTTTTATGTACCCTAAAATAATAGATGACTATTGATTTTTCTAACAATAAATGAACATCAAAACAAAAATAAGAAATAAAACATTCTATATTACATTATAAAATAGAAATTTAAAAATTTAAGAAAAAAAAAACAACTTTGATTTATGCGAAACTACTTTGATTACAGGTAAAATGAATCAATACAACTCTTCACTTTTTTTCCCAAAAAACATTAATTTAATTAATTTCATTTTTTCTTAAACTACAAAACAATACAACTATTCAAATTTTCTATTATCAATAAATAGGCATTTATTGATAAGATTACATCATAATCAATACTCAAAACAACTATTAATATTCTTTACCTTGAAAATAGGGAATTAATTGTAACTTTTTTTAAAGCATTAATTTCGGCTAGCATGTGTTGTTAAAAAAAATAAAAAATTAAATACCCATTGTATCCGAAAAAAAAACTATTTTGATTTTTGAAATTATATATTTATTCATTAGTCATATATTGCCCAATAAGGAAATATATTCATTTAATATAATTGGTTTTGTAATTTACAAAGTCCATTAATTTAGAGATTGCTTAATGGTCAATTGTTAATTACTAATTGAAATTAAACTATAATTAAATTTGAAAACAGAACATTAATATATAATTTCGGCATTAATTTTTTTTTAAAAATTGGACAATTTCACTCCAACAAAATTATTAATTATAACATTATTAATAAATAAATTCTAATAAGATTTTACTTGAAGAGCCAAAAAGAAATAAAAGTTTCTATTCATAACAAATCCTAATAAGAAAATGTCCGTAAAAAAAATTAAAACATAATAGAACAAAACATTATAGTAAGACTTGAAGAAACATATAAAAACATTAAATTTAAAAAAAAACACTTGAAGCATTTTATAGATTGTCATCTTCTTCTCCTTCTCCCACACCTCGTTATTTCTCCTCTCTGCATCAAAATAGTTGGCCATTGATCCATGCAGAGTTTGCATCGCAAAGGCACATCTTGTCATCTCCCGAACAAATTCATCCATGTCGTTCTTCAAAACAAGTAGACGACTGAAATTTTCATCAAATTTTCGGAACATAATATTGAAATATATTACATTTGGATTGTACTCTAGTTGAGCATCAAGTGGATTCACATCTTTCTCATCATCACTAAACTTCTCAATCTTGATATTTTTCAATACAGACTTTATGTCATTGTCAAACTTCACAACCTTGATCTTCTTCAATGGAGAATCTACTTCATCATCTTTGAAATGAAAGGGTGAAGAGTTATCTTCATTCTTTGAATAGGTTGAATCTGATATGTTGATGATAGACATAGCAGTTGAATGTGTGTAAAACTTGATTTTTTTTCAAAATTTTTTATATGTATATATATAGCACAATCAGTTTAGGGTATATGGTATCATATTTATAGTGTGTGTTATGAAAAAACAATGCAACATTTCACATGCTTAATAAAATATTCTGAATTCCTTTAAAATAAATAATAAAATATTATTGAAAGAATAAATAATTAATACGTGGTGACTTCCCAATGTAATCACTAATCATGCATTTACATTAATTAAATATTATTTTTTTCTAAAAAACACCCATTAATTTCGGCCACCTATTTTTTATTAACAAATTTTACCAATTAAATACATTTAACAAAAAAAATAAAAAAAAATAGATAACAATATTAATCTATGTCATTTAATACAAGAATCACACTTTCTTAATTTAATGGATAACTAATTAATATGTTGTTACTTCCCAAATGTAATCAGTAATCATGTAGCCACATTTAATTTAATATTGCTTTTTTAAATCATTTATCCATTAATTTCGACGATGGAAAGGATAGATTTTTAATACTTTTTAGTCTTAGTTTTATTATTATTATTTTATATTTTTAGTTCTTTTTATGTGTGGTTGTTGTATTTTCAAGTTGTCACTTGTTAAATGGATATTTGAGAAATATTTCAAAATTTATTTAAAATATTATCTTCAATCAAGAGAAAAACAATAAAAATATATTAATTTTAATTAACTGGAGAAGTAAAGGAGAATTCAAACTTAAATTGTGGGAAAAATATGAGATATATTGAATCTAAGATAATTTCAATATTTTGATCATATCTCCCGACTCATTTATCTGATTTACGTATTCTTGGTGGCATTGGAAAGCTTATGCAAAGACCTACGAAAGCTTCTTTCACAAGAAAAGTCAAATTCAGACGTTTACATGGTGATATTCGACCTACAAGATTACGCAAGCTAGAGTTACGGGATATGAAATTCAAATAAAAATATTTTGGAGCATCATCAAGTAACAAATGGAAACATTTAGAAAACTCTTTTCACAACCTTATCACTATAAAAAGAATGCTTTAGACTATATTAGATCTATCTCTCTCTCTTTCTTCTTGACCTCTCTCTATTTCCTCTCTTTCTTCTCTTAATTTTTTTTCTATTATTTTCCATGAGCTACTTATCTTATCTAAGGTTTAATGTAGTCACTTGGATTTCTATTTAATGTTATTATGATATTCTATTGATTCTTCTTCTTTATTCTAATCTATATAATGTTTGCTTCATGCTAGTAAATACCTAATCAATATTTGCTTGATTTATGATTTTGATTAAAAATTCGAAAGATGAGAATTGTATATGTTATCGTTATATAGACATAGGTTACATATTGGACGAAAGTACATGTATGACTTGTGTAGTAATTAGGTTTCTATGCTTACTGCCTGCTATATATTTAAGTTTATCACAGAGATGTAGAAAGCCTACATATAGGCTGAGATCTTATATCTTGAAAAAGAATAGGAATCGATTTATGTTAACCTGCTATTAGAATAGGAAGAAAGAAATTTAGACACCATTGCACCCGCACGACACTAGCTAGAAGTCATGGTCAGTAATCCCTACAACCAGATGAAAATAATAAGGCAAGGGTAGAAAATCAAAAGTAAATTACTCAGCAACAGAAAGCAACTTACACTGACTATCTCATTCAGCCCTCGATTTAGTATTTGGTCGGTCTCCATGGATATGGTGTCGTCAATGGCCTCTTGACTGTGTTTGTGTTTGGAGAGCTTGTACATTCTCTCCCTGGCTAAACTGACCACGGAGCTGGATAAGGAGCCTTCGGGCTGAGTGCGGCGTGTCTGGTTAGTAGGCGCCGGAGGAGTGGGAAGTTGATCGACCGGTGTTGGAGGAGTGGAATACTAGTTGGCCGGGGACGTTGAGGCCGGCTGTTCAAGTGGAGATGGAGGTGGCATGTTTTCCTTTGAAGGAAGAGCTTCTGAAGGACCCTCGATCCGAGCCTTCTTTGAGGCGGTTTTGCTGTTCTCTCCCCAAGTCCTCTTGCTGTCTTTCTTCCTGCCTGAGGAAGCAGCAGCGGCCTTGTAATGTTCGAATACGTCTTCAGACGACATATCTGCACAAAAGGAAACAATACAAGCAGTGAGACAATATATATAGATGGAACTAAAATAGAAAGTAAGAAGATTATAAGTAAAGTACCCGCGCTACAACTACTGGTCGCTACATTACTTACTGAACTACTTACTGCCTCGAAGAAATCTAAATTTAAGTTTGGAGTATACTTAAAGTTTTCGTCCCCGTCAAATAAGTGACAGGGAATTGGCAAACTATTCAAGAATGAGAAAACAGTACCGTTCTCATCTGAGGACTCGTTGATGGGGGCAGAGGGTTCGGTAGCTTTCTTTTTTCCCTTTCCCAGTGGAGTTGGGGGAGCAGCAACTTGCGGGGTGCTGGAGGGTTCCCTGATTGTCACTCCAGTTGTCCTCCTCCTTTAAGGTTGCGACACATCTGGGTGCTGCTCGGGAATCTCCTTGCCATTGGCACTCCTTGCTGTTGACTCCTTCACATCCTGGTGAGCTGCCAAAAGCCCGACCAGCCTCAGGTTAGCCTCTGTGACCAGATGCTTGACGCTCTTCTCTATGTCAGTCATGCTAGCCAAGAGTGCTGATCGGAATTCCATGTCTGGAGTGGGAGCCGGTCGCAACCATGGGCCTGAAAGACACTAAAAATCTAAGGGAAATGCAGAAAGAAATAAAGAAAAATAAACGACCAGAGGAGTTAAAATATTACCTCCTTGTGTGAAGGCCAGGTTGTTGGCAACCATGTCTGTAGTCAGAAAGTACTCCAGATGGTATTTCCCCACATTGGATATGAAGGTTGTGTCACTCAGGAAAGTGCGGGACATTTCCTGGTGACAGAAGTGGAAGAACCCCGTGTTTGGGGTGACAGAAGGTGACCTCGTGTGGTGTGGGGACAAGCCATTTCTTATGGCTATAAAGGATATAGAGTGCAGAGAGCATTCTATACCCATTTGGGGTTATTTGGAAAGGAGCGACCCCAAATTAGTTGGTCACTCCTTGGAAAAAAGGATGGAGAGGCAGGAGCGATCCTGCCTCGATGTGATATCTCGACCAGGTGCTATAGGCGCCTCCAGAAAGATTTGCCCATTGGTCTCTGGTAGGTTGGACTAGGGTCACCCCAGGAAGTCCATATTTTTTAATGTAATTGGTAATCATCCTAACCATTACTCGGCTAGGAGGGGCAACATACCATTCAACATCTGGTTGAATGGCATTTCGAAGTTGGGCTTGAGATTGGATAGCAGGGTCGGGGGTGTTCTCTTCCCGACCACTGGTCGAAAGAGTTTCAGCTTGATAAGTAGGCTGATTTAAAGAGGAAGCGGACAATTTCCTTTTCTGGGCTTTGGATTTTACTCGACCCATATTTTGAAGTGGTGTCGATGGAGTGTTTGGGGTGACGCAAGAAAAGGGAATTTCTGGTATCAACAGTGACGGTCGCTCCTCATCGTTAAGTAATCGGGCTAGCAAGTCGTTGTCGATAGGTCTCTCACCTCCCCACGGATCTTGCATGAAAAGCTACGAATAGAGAAAGGGGAGATGATAACTTAAAGCCTAAAAACTTGTGTTGAAAGTTGGAATAGCGCTGCTCGTGTATGAAAGCTAAGCTTTTATATAGCCAGCAGCATTCTAGCAAAAACACTAAGTTTTGTACGAGCAGTTTGAGAAACAGATTAAAAATTAGAAGTGAAGAGTTTTCCAGGAAAAACTCTTCGACTCTTAAAGGGCGGGAAAAACCCAGTTTTCAGCTAGCTTAAAAATTGAATTTTTACTTCAATTTACGCCCTAAATCTACAATCTTAACTACCAAACTAACTCCTATCACCTATAAAACATTATTTCACTACGCAATCAAATATCGATCAATATGCCCACTTACCCCAACGCAACTTCAACCAAGAACATTCAAAAGCTTAGAGATAAAACAGATATAAGAAGGTTTTGCATGGCATCCCAAACGACAGAAATATTCGGGGAACTTACTTTGATGAAAGTTGGAGTATGAACACGAACGTTTTGAACGTCTGAGCGAAAGTTCCTTAGGTCAGCGATGAAAGCTTCTGGGTTTTCTGAGCTCTGAAGGTTGAAGTTCTTTAAAGTTCTTGAAGAAGAGAAGGTGAGTGAACGGTAAAAAAATAAAAATGTGATCTTGGGGTATTATTTATAGTGATCGTGGCGCCGTAAAAGAGGTAATCATGGAATTAATTTTTCAAAGTATGGGAAAGTGCAATAGCCGCCAGACAATTTTTTGGGAAACTGAAAAGACTTGATTGGGCATGATTGGTTACCTTTTTTGAGAAGGCATGAGCGGCTCTGACAGATTTGGTGGGGTAAGCGAAGGGTCAGTTTCCTAAAATTACTTTATGCTGGTCGTAGTAAAGTAAACTTGGGGGGCAAATGTTTACCCAAAAATGGTTGTTGATGACGTGGCAAGGATTTCTCACACGTTGTTGACGCGTGCCAGAGTCAAGACAAGGAGGTACTGTTCGATGATCGACCAGTTGCATATTGCTTCACCATACTTCACGATTAGATACGATCAGCTTGGTCGTATGATTCGGTTTATTTCTTTTAAAAATTGTAATCTTATAATAATTACGGTGATTATTACCTCTTTATGACATTGATACACAGATATTAAGGAAAAGTTAAGGCCCATTGGCCCATGTAACCCCCCTTGAGCCTATAAATATGCATGAAATAGCTCAAGGAGGGGACTTTTGGCTTTTTTATATTTTTCCTGAATACTGAGAGAAAGAGCATACAGTGCGATTATCCTCCAAATAGTTGTATTTTCCCTAAGGCTTGTGAAACTCAAGAACCCTAGTTCTTTGGTCACGGCATTGGGATTCAATATTAATAATAGCACTAAGTGGATGTAGGTCATTACCATTCATTAGGGCCGAACCACTATAAATTTTTTGTGTCTATTCTTTACCATTAGATTACATTTTTTATTATTATCACATTTCTTGTCGTATTCTTGACTCCGTGTCGTTGGCCAAATCAAGGGTCAACAGATTGCATGCACTCGCGTATCATATTTTAGCGATTAAGTTTTTGGCGTCGTTGCCGGGGAATAAATTTCAAATATCAAAATTAATAGTTTTTTTTTTGTTCTAATTTGGTTTTTATATTTTATATTATTAATATCAACATAATTGATTTTTATTTTAACTTGGTTTTTTTATTTATTTATTATTTAATTTATATTTTTTCTCCATGCTTCACCTTCGAGGTAAATAAAAAAATGCTCCATCAAGATTACATCGTGGGTTTTTCCCAACAATACAATGAGCCATTTTACTCCGCATAGGGGAGATTAAATGAATTGGTTGAGAGATGTTATCACAATTTCACAAGGGGGTGTCTTACACTTTTTCTTTTACAATGTATTAGATAATGCAACAAGATGTTGGGTAAACTATGGAGCAGAGGTAACTGGTGAACCTTTATTAAGAAGATGTCATGATGATATAATGGAGTTATTGAATGATATGACAGATTTCGATTACCATTGACATTGGGATCCTTCACTGCAAGGTTGGAGTCATCAATATCCTCCATCATTCCAAGATCCTAATATTATACCCCAACCATTCGAGCATGAAGAGCATAAACCAGAAATTGAAGAACTACTGGCTCAATTGAAGAATAATATAAATTTAATAGTGAAGAATATGGAGTGGTTTAAGGACAATTACTCAAACAATCAAGGTTGTGAAAGTTATTCAAATACTATAGAAGTACCAATGGTTGAACCATTAGAAGAGATTGAGTGTAAAGTTGATGAACAAGAGACCCTTGAAGTTATATTCACTCATAATTTTACTAAGTTGGATACTTGCTTGGTAGATAATGATTATGGTGTGGTGAGTGAAGTAAATTCCATCCATGATCATGAAGTTGTTGAAGAGAAAATCATAAGCATGTTTATGGATAGCCGAGTGGAGAGTGAAAAACAGTCAGAAAGGTTATATGAGGAATTCACAAATGAAGATGAGAAAAATATGACTTTGGAGGATGAGGAAGCACCTGCAATCATTGATTTGAGTTCATCAATTGTACAATCATATATACCTCCAAGGGATCCATATTTTAAATTGATGACACCTTCACTATTCTACATCCTTTATGGGCTACCAAAGTTTTCTCCCCAAGCTCATCACTCAAAGTCTTGTGTTGTTGGACTGACGTGCATATTAGATTCATATCTTGCCAAGCTTGAGGGCATTCAGAATGACAACCTTCAAGTTATCTTGTATGACGCATATTATGGGTGTCAACCACTTATTGACGCGCCAACAAATAACTTTATATTTGCAACCTAAGGAGGATAGCAATGAGAGTCACTACAATGGAGCAATGCATTGGATTACAAGGAAGTTTTCTTTTCCTTTTCTTTTATTTATACATTGGGGACAATGTTTAGATTAAGTTTAGGGGAAGGGAATTGATTTTTATTTCTTTGCTCATTGTAGATATCTTAGTTTGATTAAGTTTTGTTAGGTTTATATTTATTTTTCTGTTTTGTTTAGTTTTTGTTTAGAGTGTTAGTTGAATCAAGTTGACAATGATTAGCCTATGAAAATATGATTGAATGATGTGTTGTATAAATTGAATGGGAATAAAGCTATAAAAATCTGTGTGTTGGTTGAATAGTTCTTCCCATTTTTACATTGTCCACTTAAATAATTTAGAGCTTAATCATGATTTTTGATAAATTTTGTGTGATTGAATTTTATTTATGCTTGCTGAATTTTTAAAATAAAAATAAGATTGAAATGTTGTTATTCTAGAACCTGTTTGCTTGCTTTTTGAGACAAAATCCTAGATGATGCATGTTTAGGAAGATGATTTAGGCAATTCTTTGGAACATTTGAGCCTTTCTAGCCAACCTTGATTTATTAAATCACCGGTTACCCAATTTTGAGCCTAATTTTATTCTTTTTGTTTGACACTTATTTCGAGCCTATTTGAAACTTTGTTATTATTTTTTTTTCTTTCCTTTGATGTATACCGTGAGCATATGAAAAGTGATTGGGGGATGGTTTGTAATGGGGTTTATATTTGGAAATTTGTGTCAATAGAAGAAGAAAAATTGAGAGATACAAAAAAAAAATATTGAAAATAAACTACACTCCAATTGAAAATATAAAGAAATAAGTTTGGGGGAGTGTAATATCATTAGAAAAAAATTAAAAGAAAAAAACATGTGTATGAATTCTCTCTCAAAACAAGAAATAATGAGAAATTTGGAATTGTTTTTGGGTTTGTAAGTTTGTCATAAGATTGGTTTTTTGGTTTGTATGCTTATGGTATATTTGAGCCTAAATGACTGTTATCCCAAAAATTTGAAAAGATGATGTGGCAATAAAATTGACACGTGGCATGAATTAGTTGGGTGATCTGGCTTAGTAGTAGCCCAATGCCTCAGTTAAGAATTTGGACTGCTTGAGAGATGCTATAGTCAAGTCAAATACACCCGAGGAGAATATTTGGGCCAAGGTGCGCTTGGCTCAAACCCCAGTTCGAAGAGCCTAAGTATTTGTTTCAAACCCAAGTCCAAGGATCTTAAAAGAGGGGTTTGGATTTTGGCTCGAGGGACAAAAGCAGCGGGTCCGATCGGACCTTAGCTTGAGGAGCCTCTCAAGTACTTGGCTCGGGTGTGTCCGAGGTAAGCCTCCCAAGGTTTTCTAAGTATTTGGCTCGGGTGTGTCCGAGGTAAGCCTCCCAAGGTTTCCTAAGTGTGTGGCTCGGATGTGTCTGAGGTAAGCCTCCCAAGGTTTCCTAAGTGTGTGGCTCAGATGTGTCCAAGGTAAGAAGCTAAGGAAAAGAAGTCCCATGCAAGCCAAGAATTGAGACTTAGATTTTGGCAAGGAAAGGCTGCACAATGTCCGATCGAACATGGTTGGAGATGCCAAAGGGAGATGCCTCGGACTTGTCCGAGGTAAGAGGCAAGAGGAGCTTGGCTCGAACGACCTTGGTCTGAGGAGAAGGCAAGAGGAGCTTGGCTCGTACCACCTTGGTCCGAGGAGAAGGCCACAAGGTCCGATCGGACCTTGATTGGAGGAGGTAGGCTTGGACCTACCCGAGGTGAGAGGCCAAGGGAGTTGGCTCGGACCACCTTGGTCCGAGGAGAGCCAAGCATGCATCACCTTGAGCCAAGGAAAGCTTGAAGGAGTAATCAACATGCATGTGAGACTACGTCAAAATCCCCAGAACGACTTTAGCAAGAATCGGTCTAGGCACCCGGGAATCTCTCATTCCTCACTCAAACTGAGGAATCAGTTGTATTTTAAATATTTCTTGTAATATAAATATAAGATGAATAATAAAATATCCCTATCTAAAAGGGTTATCAGTTAAGGATCCCAGGCCTATAAATAGAGGGTTGGTGGGATCGTAAAAGGGCTTTTTTTGGGGCAAATTGAGAGTTAATCTGTGTTCTAGAGAGAGAAAGTGTGTTTTTCTTGAGAGAACCCCTTTTTTGTATTCTGGAATATTGACACTGAAGAAACTCAGTTGACACTGGTTCATCTGTTCTTGAGTGTGAATATAGTAATAAAATCTCTAAGTGGATTAGGCTATTACCGACTATCGGGGCTGAACCACTATAAAATCGCGTGTTATTTACTTTCATTGATTAAACTGTCTGTTGTCGTTTACATTCTCTTGAAGGCTTGTCGTTATTAACGTTCTCACGTCGTTGGCTAAAAACACAGTCAACATTTTGGTGCTTTCATTGAGAGCCTGAAGAGAAAACAGACAGTCCCTGAGGTTATATGGCGCCTAAGAACACCACCTCGGCCTCCAAGAGGGCAAGCACCTCTAAGGAACATGCTAGATCAGAGGGTCCTAGCGTTCAAGATCGTGGGACTGAGCCTAGAGTCGTACTCGAGGATGTAGTTCCAGAAATTGAGGAGCTCCAGAAGACCATGAGCGCATTCCAGGAGGAGCTGGCTTAGTTCAATGCTAGGCAGGAGGCCTTTGTTGAGGAAATGGCCAAGCAGAGACGGGAGATGGACGCTAGGAGCGAGGAGATCCGTCGACATCAGGAGGAGGCCGACAGGTGGCATCGCGAAGCTGCACTTGCTCTGGAGGCAGCTACACAATTGACCCGGGCCAATGCTCAAGCTGCACCTGGGGTGACACCCGCCCCAGAGGCAAGGACCACTGAAGCTGGTCGTAGGAAAACTGATAGGCCAGGCAGGGATGGTGATAACCCACCTGGTCATGAGGAGGAGGGAGTTCGATCGTACACTGCCTCAACCCAGAGGGGAAACTCTAAGACCCCCTCAAGGAGCCACAGATCAGAGACTTCCAGGTCAGGGAGTCATAGGTCAGGCAGCAAGAAAACACCTTCTGAGCAGGAGCACAATAAAGCTCCTCATGGCAAAGAGACTTCCCAATTCAAAGATGGACATGGGCGTGATGAAGCTGACAGTCACCACACCAACCAGTCGAAGGAGAAGAATAATAACTGACGAGGAGGAGAAGGTCAACCAGCTCAAACAGGAAAGCCACCACGGCATCCCAACCAGAGTAATGGCAAGGAGCACGCTCCACCTAGCAGACCTTCCGAGAAGACTCGGAGTATGGTGTTCAACCGGTTGGGAAAGAACACTGCTCAGAAGGACCTGAGGGATGTCATTGATGATAGAAGGAGGACCGTCCCGGTCGAAGGGCAGGAGCCAATTCGTCCTACCAGTCGGGTAGAAATACTCGATGATGGTGTGCCGGATAGGAGTGCCCGACCAGGCGGTCCCGAGAGTGCGTCCCCAGCAGTGGCCCCGGGCATCCAAGCCCAGCTTGATGCTTTGACAACGATAGTCCAGAGTCTGTCAAAACAGCCAGTTATTGATCCGGCAGACCACAGAAGTGGTAGCCCTTTCTGTGCTAGAATAAGAGCAGCCCAACCACCAAGGAAATACAAAGCACCGGTATTGCCAGTTTATACAGAAAAGGCAGACCCGGTGAGACACGTTGAAAAGTTTGAAGATCAGATGGAGCTGCTTGGCATGAGTGATGACTACCGCTGCAGAGTCTTCCCCACCACATTGTCAGTACCACAGCCCAGGAGTGGTACTGGAAGTTCAAACCAGACTCCATCACCTCTTGGGAGAGCTTTAGGAAGGAGTTCTCATGCTCCCTAATACAATGTACAGGTAAAGCATTCACATTTTATTCAAACAGCTATACACATAGCTACAGAAATATTTACCATTCCTTGAGTGAAGCTATCTTCAGTGATGAGTGTACATGCCCAGCTTGTCTTTAGGAACCATAAACCTTGGCTCGCTCTGATACCAAAATTGTAACGCCCCAACTCCAGGGACCGCTACAGTGCACATTGCAAACAGTGCTAAATTCGCTAATCGAGTCGTTTGGCCATAAACGTGTAACTAAGTAAGATTAGCAGTTTAGGGGTTAAAAACTTTGGTTAAGATGAAACGTCTCACTAGAACGTTTACTGTATACATTGGGATCCCAAAAATATAATTTCAGAGTTTATTACAAGAAAGTGTTTACAACAGGCCGTTCTAAGCGGCAAAACAGGGTTCAGCCCTAGTTCCACTTTCAAACCTCGCCCAAGTATTGGTCGAGCAGTTGCATATGTACACGTCATCACCTAAGCTCTCCAACTCAAGGATGGTCCAGCTTTCTTTTGCCTTTACCTACACCACAAAGCACCCGTGAGCCGAAGCCCAGCAAGAAAACTCATATGCTCATAAACAGTCATATCATGATTTCAAGTCATATCTGGCATGCCTAGCATTCATAGCTCTACTCAGCATGCAAATGTATTCAAACAGATGCTGGGGTATTCAGGACAAGAAATCCTGGCCTTCTGATTGAAGGACTATCAAGTCGAACCTAATCAGATGAGTGACTGCCAAACAAGTCACTAACCAAATGGAAGAGTGGCTGCTAGGTAAGCCACTAGCCTTCAAGCGCTTATAATATTCATCAAGTGAGTGTCGCAACACCTGAGATTCTGATAAACCATGCTGAGTGACCGACAAGTGAGTCACTAACTCAAATGGAAGGGTGGCTGTTGGGTAAGCCTCTAACCTTCAATAGGTTCTGGTAAACCATATTGAGTGACTGACAAGCAAGTCACCATTTCAAATGGAAGGGTGGCTGTTGGGTAAGCCTCTAACCTTCAATAGGTTCTGGTAAACCATACTGAGTGACTGACAAGCAAGTCACTAATTCAAATGGAAGAGTGGCTGCTAGGTAAGCCATTAGCCTTCAATAGGTTCTGGTAAACCATACTGAGTGACTAACAAGCATGTCACTGTTTCAAATGGGAGAGTGGCTGCTAAGTAAGCCACCAGCCTCCAAGCGCTTATTTCATTCATCGACCCTCGGGGTCGGTCTGGCATTAATGCTCTTTGAGTCATTCGATGCTGACAGTCAATTAAACCTCATCTTTGATGGCTTGCGTGATACACGTTAAGACCATTCTGACTAATTAGTCAGTACCATGCACAGGTAAGCAATGCTATCAATGTGTATCATATGCCAATTATCCAAGAATAGGGCATTCAGCATGCTTACTAAACAGTTGCTAGCATAATTATGATCATGCACAAACTCAGAGACTCAAGCTCTGACCAATCTCATACTCATCATTCATGGCATGCCCTAATCACATGTTTCTCGTGCGTCACATGCATCACATTTAATCATCCAGCATGCCTCAAAAATAATCATACGCAAATGGGCAAGATTGCCACGCATTCATTATGCTATCAATGTTTACATTTAAACATTCAACATGCATCAATCATAACCATGCATGTCACATATGGGGTGCAGTTTTCTTACCTTAGGTCCAAGCACAGGTTACCAACAAATGAGCCACAAGCACGATCTTGATCCAAGCCTCTAGTGTTAACCTAGTCACAACCACAAATGATGATCCAATGAGTTCAAGTTCTAAAACCAACCCTTGAACTAAAACTTAGCCTCCAAGACATCAATCCTCACTAATTTGGGTATTAGGAATGATCCCGAGGCTTAAAACCATGTTTCCGGGGTCAAAACGAGCAAACGGGGTGAAAACAGGGCAACGGCTGCGGCCCTAGCACCTTGGGCCGCGGCCCCCAGGGTACTCAGAGGCTAGGGCCGCGGCGCCCTCCATCAAGGGCCGCGGCGCCCAGCAAGGCCAAATCCTGACACCTGCTTCTTCGAGCAAGGGCCGCGGCCCAACTTCGGGGCAGCCATTTTTCCTTCGTTTTAACCTTTTAAAACCTCCCAAAAACATGTCTAAACATTCCCAAATCATTAAATCAAAGTTCCCAAACTCCCCAATGGTCCAAAACCACCAAGACCCAAGGTTCAAACAACCTAAAAACCCAACGATTCACAAAGTCCAATTCTAAGCATAAAAACTTTTAAAAACTTAAAACTTAAACTTGAATTACCTCCGATTGAGTTGTTTCCAACTAAATCCTCCAGCTAATAAGCTTCTAATTCTCCTTAGGATTGCTATGCCTCGATCCTCGCTTGATTCTGAGTCCTAGAACTCAAGATACCTTCGAAAATGCGATCGGGAACGAAAAGGGAACTTTAGGGAGAGAGAACGTACAGAACGTTCTTTTTATTTTCTTAAAAGGTTACTTCAAGCTTAAGTAGCTTCCAATAAAACCTAATGCTCGGGGTCCCAAAAACACCCCCGGGGACATTATAGTCAAAACTTCCAGAATTTTCCCCTGGTCTTACTAACTCTCAATTTATCACCAAATGTTAATTCCCATTACCCAATAACCCGGTAATGCTCTAAATACCCCTTGACTTACTCCAAGTCAAGCTTAAATCCCGTTGTGACTTTCCCACTAGCTTACCTCCTAGGATCGTCTTGTGCTGGGTAACCCTGGCATAACCAGATAATAACAAAGCACCACGCCCATTTCACATATATGCCAAAAATGCCCGAAATGGCCAAAATATGAAAATCACCCAATTAACAAATGGGTTCACATGCATATTTAATACACCTAAACATGCATATTATCATTAAATAGCATAATAAAGCAATTATGGCCCTCCCGGCCTCCTAATCAAGGTCCTAGACCTTATTAGGAAATTTGGGGCATTACAACTATCCTTTCCTTACAGAAATTTCGTCCTCGAAATTTATCTGAACTGCCCGGAATATCAATTCCGCACAACTGAGTCCAATTCCCAGGTCGTTCTCTTGACCTCACTGTTTCTGCAACATACCTTAAATCAAGGTACACTTTGTTCCTCAGAATTCCATAACTCAACTCATGAGTTCTTTCAACCCATGTCCACTGCATGGAAATACGTAACACAATGTACAACCATCAGAACCAAAACTATGGTCCAACAAAAGATAATCTGACTAGTCCTATCCAGGACTCAAACTGTCATACCAATCTAGGCTCAACTTGCCTTTACTCATCATCCCTTTTCCATGGTGATTCTTTAGGAAGACACAACTTCCTACCTGGAACTCCACGTTCCTGCTTTACAATTTAGTAACACTTTTCCATTCAGTCTGAGAAGTGAGCATCCAAGCTCCAACCTCTAATAATCTCAATGGTCCCCTGAACCATCACATGATCCAGATATAACATCTCACTTATCTCACTCCAATGAAAGGGTGACGAACATGTTCCACCATACCTTATCTCATAAGGTACCTTTCCAACTCTGGACAATTTTTTTTTCCCTCTGATTATCATCAGTCCAAGAACAATGAATCGCACTGAATTCCATCTATATATTCATCGCCTCCCCTCACTCTTCCAAAACCTGGAAGTGACAATTCAGTTTTCATCTAATAAGATAAACCTTAAATTTCATGAAGGTGCACTATCTCTTTCACAAAGAGATCTGGCTACTGATCCGCTGTGTTACTCATTCTTACAAGCAAGAATACACTTACTCACAACACTGGTCCAAAGTGACCCAAATTCAGTCATGCTGACCCACCTTCCTGGGTAGCCCCATCACGAAACTCGTCGCGATGCTTTCTTATTTCTGTTATACAATACTCAAAGGCCACAATAACCTTACTGATCCCTGATACCCTGTCTGAACCTGTTAACAGGTTAAGAACTCAACCACACATTCCATTATGCCCCTCTTCATCTCAGGCCATCACCGTAAAACTTTCATACTCTGGTACGCTGACATGATGCCTGAACGAAGAGAATCAGAATATAACATGAGATTCATCCAGAATCTCCCATTAAATCTCAGCGTCCATCAGACCCCAAGTCTGATCCTTATATTACAATAAATTCACACTTGACACTTAACACTCTTAGCTAACCCAGCTAAGACTTCCATTCAACTTTCTTATCTGAGATTCACTTAGTCATTTATTCCTTTTAGCTCCTCTGAGATAATAATCCCAAGCACAGAACTGGCCATTGACCCACCAGAAACTCTACTCTAGTTCTAGTCAAATTCTTTCACCAAAGTGTTACATAATCAATCATTTCTCTGTATCACTGAGGTGTCATAACAACCTGTCAATTGATTCTGATCTGTAAAAAGAAACTCAAAACTCTTTCCACAAATCATATATAATACCATACCCATCCAAGGACACTCCCGCCTTCTAAGGTATCCCTCAACCTTAGCAAATTTCCACAGAGAACACACCACAAAATCATCGTCCCAGACGATCACAAATTCCCATTCAAATAATCCCTTGAACGCTCTGTTCATCTGATCCATAAACACTTAGCGTTAACCAATTTCTCAAAATACAATCCAGCACTTCCTAGTGCTCTTTATCTGTTATAAACATAGCCTTTTGCATATTCTTTTCCCCTGATCCCTAACTGGTACTAACCAGATCAAAGATCAACTCTTGAGAATTCCTTCTCACTCAGTATCTAAGCATCGAGTTCTTACAACTCTACTAAGCCATTCAATACAATTATCTCAATTCAACTCTATCCTTGGCACTAATCAAACCACCATTTTATCCCTTCATATTACAGAAATCCTGGCTAATCCCCTGAAAACACATTCAGGAACTCACAGACTAGTCCAGCCTGTCCTGATCCCACTGACACAGTCTAAGTGGTATCCACCACGCTAGCTAAGAGTTCTATGCATCTCTCTGCCATAAAACTCTAGCTTTACATAGATATCATCAGCATACCAAAGCTATGCACAGCACCAACTGCCTCAAGGCTTTCTATTCTCAGACCACATCCAAGCCAGTCATAACCAGCTCTACTCAACTACTGAGGGGTCCTTCCATAACCCAACTTACCTTTTAAGTCACCAATACAGTACCACCTTTCCATCACAACATGACCATGGGGTCAGCATGTCAACTTTATGCCTCTTTATATGCAACAAGCAAAGGAACAGCATGGTACCACAACCAATCAGCACAACTCAGAAATAAAACTAGAAAACTGACCTGCCACTCCTGAAGAGCTAGTCCCAGTCCCAGACTCTGACTGCTCTGGAATAAACACTCGAGCTGGAGTCGAGCTGTCTATCCCCTTTTGCTCAAGCTCCCTTAGCCTTGGGAAATCCCTCTTGAAATGTCCAACCATGCCACAAGCAAAGCATGACCTCGCTCGGCATTCTCCCACATGACGCCTCCTACACCGTGCGCATATTGGACGAGTTTTCCAGCTTTCACTTTTACTTGTTCCAATAAGTGGAGGTATCACTATCTGGGCTCCATGCTCTCCAGCACTCTGCTGCCCAACTACTATACTCTCAACAGCAAGAGCCTTCTCTACCACCTGAGCATAGGTAGAAACTTCATACACTGGTACAACTCTAATGCCCTGAGCTATTCCAGGATTCAACCCCTGAATAAACCTTTCCTTTCGAGCCACATCTGTGGGTCCCATGTCTAAGGCAAACTTGGCCAACTCATCAAATTTAGTAACATACTCGGTCACTGATGCATTGCCCTGAACAAGATGCAGAAATTCATTCATCTTGGCAGTCTTAGCTACATCACAATAGTACTTCTCATTAAACAGCTGCCTGAATTCTTTCCAGTCCATCACAGCTGTGTCTCGTGTCTGGGATACTACCTCCCACCATGTCCGGGCATCATCCCGCAATACACATGTAGCACAGATCACTCTATCATGACCTACCAGTCCCATACTATCAAGAATGGAGCTGATCATACCCATCCATTGCTCAGCTCTGAATGGATCTAGGCCTCCCTCAAAGAATGGAGGATAAAACCTCAGGAATCTTCCACAAAGAAATTCCCATCTATTCTCAACCCTAGGCTGAGCTGAAACTGATGTCACCTCTGGCATAGCAAAGGAAGAGGTACTCCCCAACAGACTCTGTTGCTGCTTCAAGTACCTGATCTCTTCCTCCTGCCTCTGCAATCTTAATTGCAAATCTGTAAGCGTCTGCTGAACATTCAGAGATGCAAACGAAGCACTGATACCCTGGCTGTAACTCCCAGCCCTTGTGTAACTATCACCAGGCCTCATAATCTGCCTTGAATATATAACCTGCTGATTCAATCTGCAGTCAATAACTTGACCTATTAGTCACAATAACCATATCAAGGGCTTTTCCCACGGGATAAATCTGACCACACCACAATCATAAACCACTTGCAGTGCTGCAGACATGCCCATGGCATTCATACTTTACTCATATTCCCTGCTCTTCAAACATTTACACCATGCCTCAAACCCCAGCATGCAAATAACACAATTATATATTCATGGAGCAGGCAATCAAATAATCATGTTCATAAACATTTCCATGGAGCATATATTCATATAGTCAAGAGCCAGGCTCTATCAGAATCTCATGCTCCCTAATACAATGTACAGGTAAAGCATTCACATTTTATTCAAACAGCTATACACATAGCTACAGAAATATTTACCATTCCTTGAGTGAAGCTATCTTCAGTGATGAGTGTACATGCCCAGCTTGTCTTCAGGAACCATAAACCTTGGCTTGCTCTGATACCAAAATTGTAACGCCCCAACTCCAGGGACCGCTACAGTGCACATTGCAAACAGTGCTAAACTCGCTAATCGAGTCGTTTGGCCATAAACGTGTAACTAAGTAAGATTAGCAGTTTAGGGGTTAAAAACTTTGGTTAAGATGAAACATCTCACTAGAACGTTTACTGTATACATTGGGATCCCAAAAATATAATTTCAGAGTTTATTACAAGAAAGTGTTTACAACAGGCCGTTCTAAGCGGCAAAATAGGGTTCAGCCCTAGTTCCACTTTCAAACCTCGCCCAAGTATTGGTCGAGCAGCTGCATATGTACACGTCATCACCTAATCTCTCCAACTCAAGGATGGTCCAGCTTCCTTTTGCCTTTACCTGCACCACAAAGCACCCGTGAGCCGAAGCCCAGCAAGAAAACTCATATGCTCATAAACAGTCATATCATGATTTCAAGTCATATCTGGCATGCCTAGCATTCATAGCTCTACTCAGCATGCAAATGTATTCAAACAGATGCTGGGGTATCCAGGACAAGAAATCCTGGCCTTCTGATTGGAGGACTATCAAGTCGATCCTAATCAGATGAGTGACTGCCAAACAAGTCACTAACCAAATGGAAGAGTGGCTGCTAGGTAAGCCACTAGCCTTCAAGCGCTTATAATATTCATCAAGTGAGTGTCGCAACACCTGAGATTCTGATAAACCATGCTGAGTGACCGACAAGTGAGTCACTAACTCAAATGCAAGGGTGGCGGTTGGGTAAGCCTCTAACCTTCAATAGGTTCTGGTAAACCATACTGAGTGACTGACAAGCAAGTCACCAATTCAAATGGAAGGGTGGCTGTTGGGTAAGCCTCTAACCTTCAATAGGTTCTGGTAAACCATACTGAGTGACTGACAAGCAAGTCACTAATTCAACTGGAAGAGTGGCTGCTAGGTAAGCCACTGGCTTTCAATAGGTTCTGGTAAACCATACTGAGTGACTGACAAGCATGTCACTGTTTCAAATGGGAGAGTGGCTGCTAAGTAAGCCACCAGCCTCCAAGCGCTTATTTCATTCATCGACCCTCGGGGTCGGTCTGGCATTAATGCTCTTAGAGTCATTCGATGCTGACAGTCAATTAGACCTCATCTTTGATGGCTTGCGTGATACACGCTAAGACCATTCTGACTAATTAGTCAGTACCATGCACAGGTAAGCAATGCTATCAATGTGTATCATATGCCAATTATCCAAGAATAGGGCATTCAGCATGCTTACTAAACAGTTGCTAGCATAATTATGATCATGCACAAACTCAGAGACTCAAGCTCTGACCAATCTCATACTCATCATTCATGGCATGCCCTAATCACATGTTTCTCGTGCGTCACATGCATCACATTTAATCATCCAGCATGCCTCAACAATAATCATACGCAAATGGGCAAGATTGCCAAGCATTCATTATGCTATCAATGTTTACATTTAAACATTCAACATGCATCAATCATAACCATGCATGTCACATATGGGGTGCAGTTTTCTTACCTTAGGTCCAAGCACAGGTTACCAACAAATGAGCCACAAGCACGATCTTGATCCAAGCCTCTAGTGTTAACCTAGTCATAACCACAAATGATGATCCAATGAGTTCAAGTTCTAAAACCAACCCTTGAACTAAAACTTAGCCTCCAATACATCAATCCTCACTAATCCGGGTAGTAGGAATGATCCCGAGGCTTAAAACCATG
The DNA here is from genome assembly GCF_963169125.1 of Humulus lupulus. NCBI lineage: Eukaryota > Viridiplantae > Streptophyta > Magnoliopsida > Rosales > Cannabaceae > Humulus > Humulus lupulus. Next base: position 147,824,750 of record NC_084794.1, on the reverse strand, counting down.
TTTCCGGGGTCAAAACGAGCAAACGGGGTGAAAACAGGGCAAGGGCTGCGGCCCTAGCACCTTGGGCCGCGGCGCCCAAGAACAGGGTCGCGGCCCAACTTCGGGGCAGCCATTTTTCCTTCATTTTAACCTTTTAAAACCTCCCAAAAACATGTCTAAACATTCCCAAATCATTAAATCAAAGTTCCCAAACTCCCCAATGGTCCAAAACCACCAAGACCCAAGGTTCAAACAACCTAAAAACCCAACGATTCACAAAGTCCAATTCTAAGCTTAAAAACTTTTAAAAACTTAAAACTTAAACTTGAATTACCTCCGATTGAGTTGTTTCCAACTAAATCCTCTGGCTAATAAGCTTATAATTCTCCTTAGGATTGCTATGCCTCGATCCTCGCTTGATTCCGAGTCCTAGAACTCAAGATACCTTCGAAAATGCGATCGGGAACGAAAAGGGAACTTTAGGGAGAGAGAACGTACAGAACGTTCTTTTTATTTTCTTAAAAGGTTACTTCAAGCTTAAGTAGCTTCCAATAAAACCTAATGCTCGGGGTCCCAAAAACACCCCCGGGGACATTATAGTCAAAACTTCCAGAATTTCCCCCTGGTCTTACTAACTCTCAATTTATCACCAAATGTTAATTCCCATTACCCAATAACCCGGTAATGCTCTAAATACCCCTTGACTTACTCCAAGTCAAGCTTAAATCCCGTTGTGACTTTCCCACTAGCTTACCTCCTAGGATCGTCTTGTGCTGGGTAACCCTGGCATAACCAAATAATAACAAAGCACCACGCCCATTTCACATATATGCCAAAAATGCCCGAAATGGCCAAAATATGAAAATCACCCAATTAACAAATGGGTTCACATGCATATTTAATACACCTAAACATGCATATTATCATTAAATAGCATAATAAAGCAATTATGGCCCTCTCGGCCTCCTAATCAAGGTCCTAGACCTTATTAGGAAATTTGGAGCATTACATTATTTATCGAAGTCCTTTATGGGACAGCATCCACTGCCATCCAATTTCAACTTTACAGCAGTTTTTGGACCGGGCAGATAAGTACATGAAGTTGGATGATGCTATTGAGAAAGGAGAGAATGGGTTGAACAATCCAAGTGGATCAGGTGATACTCCGAAGGATAGCGAGAATGAACAAGGTGGTAGTAAGAAACGTGGGAATAATGGGTCTGACTGCCGCAATGAGAAAAAGGCTAAGTCGGGATCAAATGACAAGCCAACGAAGTATGAACCTCGATTCACCAACTACACCACTCTTTCGGCGACCCGAGCGGAGATCTATCTAGCCAGTCATCAGGAGGTCCCTTACCGGAGACCCCCACCAATCAAGAAGGAGATGAGTAAGAGGGATAAGAACAAGTTCTGTTGTTTCCATGGAGACTATGGTCACGACACGAATGAGTGTAATCACCTTAAGGATGAGATAGAGTTTCTCCTCCGGTCGGGGAAATTAAAAAAGTACAAAGCAGAGAAGACCCAGGGAGAGGGGAGCAACAATAATCCTGGGTTCAATCGACAATGATCCCCACCTTTGCAACCTGAACCTGTGGACTTCACACTAGATACTATATGTGGAGGACCACATCTTGCTGGGGATAGCAACAAGGCGAGGGAGAGGTATGCTTGCACCCTTCGTCATGAGTTGGAGGCGGCATCCACCTCCGAGGTTATGACGGTGCAGGAGCGACCATCAAAGAACCCAAGGTATGAAAGTGAGTCCCTCACTTTCACTGAGGAAGATGCTAAGCACGTGAGGTATCCTCACAATGACCCTCTTGTTGTGACAGTCCAAATTCCTAATATGAAGGTGAAAAGATGTTTGGTGGATACAGGAAGCTTTGTAAACATTATTTATAAGTCCTCTTTTGAAAAAATGAAGCTATCCATCAATGACTTGAAGCCTTGCTCTCACGTCATTTATGGGTTTACTGGAGAAGGACTGTCACTAGCTAGGACAATCAAGTTACCAGTCACGACGGGGGAAGCCCCCAAGCATGAAACTGTGATGGCTGAGTTTTTGGTTGTTGACTGCCCATCCGCCTACAATGTGGTTATTGGTCGACCCCTACTCACCAACTTGCATGCAGTAGTTTCAATTTGGCACCTATGCATGAAGTTCCCGACCAGCGCTGGCATAGGCTGTGTCCAAGGAGACCAAAGGGAAGCTAGAGAGTGCTATAATGCCTCGATAGCTAAGGCGAAGAAAGGTGCCAAGGAGAACAACATGATTGTATGTGTTGAGAAAAAGGAGGTGGGTGAGATGGATTTAGACCAAAGTCTTGTAGCAGTGAACGATGAAGAGATGTTAGAGGAGTGTAGCCAGGAGAGCACTCCTAGTTTAAAAGAGCAGAAGACCCCATCAGGTGATGAAATCACCAAATAGGGCGTTGCCCAAAGCGAGGGAAGAGATTTTGATCCTTGCTTTGGGGATTATGAGAGTGATGTGGGACCGTCCGAGGAGTTAGAGGAGGTCCCTATAGATGAGAAGGACCCGACGAGAGGGGTCAAGATTGGAAAGAAGTTGAAAGTTGAAGTGAGAGTACAACTGATAGAATTCTTGCGAAGGAATCAAGATGTCTTTGCCTGGTCTCACAAGGATATGGTGGGTATCTCACCAACTGTGATCAGCCACGTGCTCAACGTGGATGAAAGATATCCAACAGTACAGTAGAAGAGGAGATTGCTTGACAAGGATCGAGCAAAGGCTCTTAAAGAAGAGGTAGAGCGATTGAAGGAGAATGGGTTTATCAGAGAGGCATACTACCCAGCTTGGGTTTCAAACCCAGTGTTGGTGCCCAAACCCAATGGAAAGTGGAGGACTTGTGTGGATTTTACTGATCTAAACAAAGCATGCCCAAAGGATTGTTTTCCTTTACCGAGAATAGACCAGTTGGTAGATGCAACCTCTGGTCACGAGACTTTGTCCTTCATGGATGCGTATTCGGGGTACAACCAGATCAGCATGCATCCTCCTGATGAAGAGCATACCAGCTTCTGAACGGATATAGGGCTGTACTGCTATAGAGTGATGCCCTTCGGATTGAAGAATGCAGGAGCTACCTACCAGCGTTTGGTGAATGGTATGTTTCGTGACTTAATCAGCAAGAGCATGGAGGTATACATAGATGATATGCTAGTGAAGTCAAAGGAAGCTGAGGGGCACGTGGGAGACTTAGAGGAGTGCTTTGAAATATTGAGGAAGTATAACATGAAGTTAAACCCCCTCAAATGTTCATTTGGAGTGGGTTCTGGAAAATTCCTTGGGTTTATTGTTAACTCCCGAGGAATAGAGGCAAACCCAGAGAAGATCAAGGCTCTCATAGAGATGAAGTCTCCAACAAGAATAAAGGATGTGCAAAGCTTGACTTGGCGGATTGCAGCTCTAAGCAGGTTCGTTTCGAAATCAACGGACAAGTGTGTCCCGTTCTTTAACCTGCTTAGAGGAGGCAAGAAGTTTGAGTGGACCGCAGAGTGTGAACAAGCTTTCCAGGCGATAAAGGAGCATTTGGCCCAACCTCCTGTTCTTTCCAAGCCAGTTGATGGAGAAGAACTATTTATGTACCTAGCAGTCACGGAGCACGTTGTTAGTGATGCCTTAGTACGTGAGGAGGATAAGGTGCAGCACCCGGTATATTATGTTAGCAAGCAATTGATAGGAGCGGAGTCCCGGTACCCCATGATAGAGAAGTTGGCTTACTGCTTAGTACTTGCGTCACGAAAGTTGCGGCCATACTTCCAGGCACACCCCCATCAAGGTACTTACTGACCAGCCTCTGCGCCAAGTTCTACAGAAGTCGGAGTCGTCTGGTTGGCTACTTAAATGGGCGGTTGAGCTAGGCCAATTTGAAATCAAGTACCAACCGAGGACTGCTATTAAAGGTCAAGCTTTGGCAGATTTCATCGCTGAATGTACCGGAATCGCTGAGGTCCCCGACCAGTAAGAAAGTGTTACTAGGCAGAAAGAAGAAATTCCTACTTGGCAACTTTTTGTTGATGGGTCGTCAAATGAGCACCATTCAGGAGCTGGGATAATATTAGCCACACCAGAGAAGCACCGAATTCATTGTGCACTAAGATTCGGATTTAATGCTTCTAACAATGAGGCGGAGTATGAGGCCCTCTTAGCAGGCTTGCGACTGGCTAGAGATGTTCGTGCCCGGTCGGTAGAGATAAATAGTGATTCCCAATTGGTGGTCTATCAAGTATTGGGGGAATACCAGGCAAGGGGCCTATGCATGGTGGCATACTTAAACAAAACCAAAGATTTGCTAGCCCAGTTCGAGGAGTATACCATCAAGCTAGTACCACGGGAGCAGAATTCCAATGCCGATGCTCTAGCAAAGCTTGCTAGTGCAAAAGATGCCGAAACTCTGAATATAGTACCGGTAGAATACTTGGCGGAGCCAAGCATTGATAGACAAGAGGCCATGCCGATCACGATAGCCGACACCTCGATGACTCCCATCATTGCTTACCTTGAGCAAGGGACCCTCCCAGATGGTCGTAATGAAGCAAGGAAGGTTATGAGGCAAGCTGCTAGATACACCATGGTGGATGGAGTGTTGTATAGAAGAGGATACTCCTTACCTCTACTCAGGTGCATAACGCCTGACCAGTCAAAGAACTTATTAGCTGAGGTGCATGAGGGGTTTTGTGGAGATCATGCTGGGGGGCAGAGTCTATCTAAAAAGATCTTGAGGCAAGGATTTTTCTGGCCTTCCATGAACGAGGACTCTATGGAATACGTGAGGAGGTGTGACAAATGCCAAAGATTTTCTAAAGTGCCCAGAGCGCCCCCAAATATTTTGAAGCAAATGCAAAGTCCATGGCCTTTTGCAGTGTGGGGTATTGATCTGATCGGGAAGTTGCCCAAAGGAAAAGGAGGAGTGCAGTTTGCAGTGGTCGCGGTAGATTATTTTACTAAGTGGACTGAGGCCGAGCCATTAGCCACGATCACATCAAAGAAAGTATTAGGCTTTGTGGTTAAAAACATAATATGTCGCTATGGTCTACCTAAGAAGATAGTGTCTGACAATGGCACCCAATTTGATAGCGACATATTTATCGATTTTTGCACTCGGCATGGCATCACCAAAAGTTTCTCCTCGGTAGCCCATCCTCAAGCCAATGGGCAGGTTGATGCGGTGAACAAAACATTGAAGGACACTCTAAAAAAGTGCCTGGAGCAAGCTAAGGGTGCTTAGGCAGAAGAGTTACCAGAGGTCCTTTGGTCATATAGGACTACTGCTCGGACGGCAACTGGTCATACCCCATTTTCTTTGGCATATGGGTATGAGGCCATGTTACCTGTGGAGATAGACCCACCATCTCATAGAAGGACTATGTACAACCAAGAGGAGAGCCATCAGTTGTTAGCAGAATCCTTGGACTTCCTCGAGGAGAGAAGAGAGGAGGCAAACCTCAGAGTAGCTGCTCATCAGCAAAAAGTGGCACGCTACTTCAATTCCAGAGTGCGAGATCGAAAGTTCCAGGTCGGAGATTTGGTCCTAAGAAAGGTGTTTATTAGAGACCCGACAGCTGGTGTGCTAGGACCAAACTGGGAGGGACCGTATCAAATTAAGCAAGTCTTACCACCCGGCACCTACAAGCTTGCTCGGTTGAATGGAGAGCTGATCAGGAACTACTGGAATGGCGAGCACTTGAGAAAATATTATCAATAAATACTTCTTGCATAGTAGTAGCTTTGTATCAAGTGCTTAACTTGTTATTTAAGTTTTTTGTTTGTGAACTGGTTATTTGCTACCCAGTCACATTATTTTGAACAATGTTATTTTGTTTGGAACTCGTTGTTAGACACGTTTTGTCACTTATTATTACGAGTAATAAAAGAGACCACGCACAGCGTGGTCAGATCTTGTTACAAATTTTGCATATGTGTTGATTATTCTTGCTTGGCAGTGTTCAACTGCCTTAATGATTTAAACAAAACAGGTCTTCTAAAAACTAAGTGTAAATATATACCGGACAGTGTTCAACTGGTCGGTATCATGATATGAGGGACCAACGTTTAAATAATGTTTTTGTAGTGGTCAACTACTGAAATATGTTCATATATTTTATGTGTTTCACGAGTAGTAACTACTCGGACAAATTTGGTCAAGTAGCAAGTGATCAAGGATTTATCAACCCTCAATCACTTGGGGGGCACATAGGGTATACTGGTCTGTATTTCAACACAGGCAATAAGAGCACGAGCAAATTTTATTTTTTTTGGGCTGACTTGTAACTTTGGAAGTCTAAAAAGGCCATTAAGCTAACTTGTTTTACAAAGCTTAAGTAACTTAGAATTTTTAAAAATTTTATGTTAGAAACAGATATTCGTGTAATGATAAAATTTATGCTCATAAAAAGTTAGAGCAATAAGAGCATGAGGAAGTATATTTAGTATGGAATTATGGAATGGTTAAAATTTCTAAGTTAGAAAACTAAATACTCATGTGAAATTTAAGGCATCTAGGAACTTTACTATGTACAATAAAGACTTAAAAGTTTAGAGTTGTCAACAAAGAAAAGGTAAAGTGCTAAGTGTCAAAATAGCTCACTAGTCCGAGCAACAATATACAAAGAAAAGCAAACTATGATAAACTACGAGAAGGAGTCACTGGCGTGCTTCTCTGATGGGTTGATCAACCCCCTCCTCGGCTTCAGATGCTCCTCTCGCTCGGAATGATAAAGCAGAGGAGGCAGGAGCAAATGCAGGAGGATTGGCAGCTTCTTCAGCAGCCCTTGCTTCGCATTTGGAAAGCTCCTCTGCCTGAGCCTCCTTGGAGAAAAAATCGAGATTGAGAGGTTTGTTCAGCTTCCAGACCTGATAAAAGCAGTCGAAATTGGCCTCCTCAAAGCGAATCAAATCAAGCTCCTTTTCTTGTTTCAACTCTTCATTTTCGCTGATCAGTCTCTCATTATCCCGAGCTAACTCCTTGTTCTCGAGGGACAGCTTCTCCAGTTGGGCTGTCAAGGAATTGTTGTTTTCAACCTGCTGCTGATTCTCATCAGAAAGTTTCTTGAGAGACTCATCCCGTTCAGCTACGGTTTTCTCTGCCTGCTCCAACTTGGATTTGGCCTCCACCAGTTGATCGTTTAGCACCTTGATCAACTCCTTGTAATCTACCGCTCGGAGCTGAGCATGACCGATGGTGACAAGTGACTGCATGGGAGACAAAAGGTTATTGCAAGCAAAAATATTAATAACAAATTGTCTTAAGATAAAATACCTACCTTCATCAGTTGAGCAAGCCCTCTTCTCAGGACGAATTCAACGCTAAGCCGAGGGAAGGAGTCGAAGCTTTGGTGCATTGAAGCGTCATGGTCGATCTCCTCAAGAAGTCATTTTCCTAGGTCACTAGCAGCACGAAGGACCTCACTCGAGCTACCCAGGCGGGTAGGAGTTAAGCTCGCAGAGGAAGGAAGCAAAGAGGGAGTCAGTGGCGGGAGTGTAGTCGGTCCCTCAGGTTGCCTCCCTTGACTGGGCGGTACTACCCTCAGAATCTTCCTCGGGGGAATGGAGCCCCTTCAATCACCAATTTTCCTCTTTGGAGCAGAAGCAACGCACTCCCTGAACATGTCTGGATCTGCAAAGGAGGAAAACACAAAGTTGTTAGAGATATAAACATAATAAAATATACGTGAGTATATACTACAATTTTGTTACTCTCGAATCACCAAATTATCAAAAATATTCCTATGTTCACTAGACATATGTTACATGCATTGAGGATCTGGTCGAGGAACTCATCCTCGTCGTCCGAGGATGATCTAAGTTCCCCCTCAACCTGGATAGCCTTTCCTTTCCCAGGCTGAGCGAGAATGGCAGATCTGCACTGAGGTTCGGGCTCCCTAATGACAAGGTCACCAGGTCTACGAGAGAGCGGAGAAGGTCTGGGAGAAAGCTGATCAGTCACTAGCTCCGTGCCCGCGTTGGACTGATCAGTCGTGTTATTCTCCCCGGTGGTACTTTCCACCGCCAGATCTTGGTCACACGGCACCAGGCCCACCATCTGAAGGAGGTCCAAAGTGACCAATTTTTTCACATCCTTCTCCCTAAGACTCATGCTAGCCAACTTCTCGGCCCGCTTAAACATCCCTTTAGTAGGCAATGGTCGCTCGAATGGACCCGCGTGTGTAAAGGCCAAGTTGTTGGCCTCAATGTCCGATGTAAGGAAGTACTCTTTGTGATACTTCCCGGGGTTCGATTTGTGAGAGATACCATTGAGATATGTAACCCCCCTATGCCTATGGTAGAAGTGGAAGAAGCCTGTGTTATTGTGGGAAGGATTGGTCCTAAGGTCAAACAAGTAGTGCACCTCATGAGGGGTGGGCTCGTCCCAACCATGCAGGAAGTAGAGGATGTACAACGCAGAGAGTGCCTGGATCCCATTCGGTGCGATCTGGAATGGGGAGACATTGAAGTAATCCGCTACAGACCGGAAATATGGGTGTAGCAAAAGTGTCGCTCCGGCGTGCACATGATGCCTGGACCAGGCGCAGTATGTTCCACCAGGCCTATTGGCTCTTTGGTGAGAACTCGGACATATCACGTTTTCCTCGCTCAAGCCTAAAGCTTCAATGTGTTTTTGGAACAGCGCGGGATTAAGTTTTGAAGCTTCGGCAATGAACCAAGAAGGTTCTTCTTCTCCCTCCTTACGTGGCTTCTGAACAGCCAAGTCCTGGATCGCGGTAGAAATTTCTGAGAAGGTTTTTATGAAGCTGTGGCAGTGCGAGTGTGACTGCGCTTTACCACCTTCTGCACCGCCCTGCGTGCAACCTGTGGATCATGTTCCTGAGGAAGTATGTTGGATTGTTTCACCCTCGTCGTCGACTGAGAAACTTGTTGAAGGAACTGTTCCTCGTGAAGGAGATACAAAGCTGAGCAAGGGAGGATCTGCTTGAAGCGGCGGAGGCAGTCCTCTAGAGTACAACCGGTGGACGATTTTGGTGAGGAATCTCTAATTAGAGGAGTCTCGATTGATTGCGGGATGGATGTATCAGAGTCCGTATGGTTGTCACCTCCCCTATAGTCAGAGCGATTCATCTACAAAAATGAATAAAACATGGGGAGGTGAGTAACCATATAGAAAAAATTCACCAAGAATAAAATTTATTTTTATACTTAGAAAAGTTTGTCTAAGTTATAAAAATATAGCACACAAGGGAAAAAATAATCTTAGTGCCCAAAGGTGCCTAAAAAGTACTTGAGGTGTTGAAATTACTAAAGTTTATATAAATGGAAAATTTTGAGGTTTTCCTATGAGGCTAAATTCCCTATGTGTGTGAGTGTGCGTGCCAAAGGGTTGGGTATGCATTTGAAAGAAAGGAAAGAAGGCCAAAGCCTAGGGGATTGGGTGTGGTTCAATCGAACCACGTTATTGACTCTAGGGGGTGGCCTTGCCTAGTGCATCCGATCGGATGCCTAGACACGCTAATACGCATGACCAAAGAGACGTTCAGCCTTGCATCCATGCGAGCCCAGCACCAAGTAGTTCACAAGATGTCCGATCGGACACAGCTTGACCGAGGAGACGTTCAGCCTTGCATCCGTGCGAGCCCAACACCAAGCCATCCACGGTACGCCCGATCGGACATGGCGCGACCGAGAGGATGCGCACCCCACGGTCCAAGTGTCCAGGCGCCTAGCGCACCTTACGCCTCCAAGGGTCCTAGCCAGCAGTAGCCCGTTATGTCCGATCGGACACAGGCATCCAAGAGGGTTCAAAATGTGGTCCGATCGGACCACATACATGCCCAGAATTTTCTTGGCAAATCATATGAGTAAAACCCTTAACTACACACTTTTCCTACCTCAAACCCAAGCCGAATAGGCAAAGCCCTAAAATCCTTGTCCTAAACACACTTCTTCATTTCACACATACAAAAACAAGATCAAAGCATGGAAATGAAAAGTTTTTTTTTTTCATGTTCTTGAAAACCCATTATATTATCAAAAACCCCAAAACCCATACTCATATTCATGTCAAATTAGCCCATTTGTCTTGAAATTCCTATGAAATTAAAGATAATTTCGGGTTACCCATACCACAAACATCATCAAAACAACAAGCTAACACATTGTACAAGCATTCCTAAGAATTTCAAGAACAAGCAAAACTATGAGAAGTTTCGGCCATGGCATGGTTTTCCTAGAAAATTTTAAAAAAAAAAAATTACAACAATGAAAGGGCATGGAAAAGAAGACTTACTCAAGGATGGAGAATCTTTGGCTTGCTTGAAGATGAAGAGCTTCCTTTGGGGTTCTTAAGGATTTGGCAAGAGGAAGAGGTCTTGGGGGTTTCAGCCAAAAGAGAAGAAAGAGAAGGAAGAAGATGAGAGGTTTTCGAAAAATGTGATTTTTTCTTGTGTGAAGAAAAGTGTGTAAAGTTGGGTTATTTAAAGAAAAAAAAAAGTGGGTTTATTGTTTATTTTTGGACCTTTGGCATTCTGGGACTATTTTTCTCTCCACGATCATGGGTTTGCTGCATGGAGATGAACAGTTATTATTTTTTATAATGACGTCAGCTGGAGGAAAAGTTTATTATGTGAGTGTATCATATAATAAACTTGGGGGGCAAATGTTATCCCAAAAATTTGAAAAGATGATGTGGCAATAAAATTGACATGTGGCATGAATTAGTTGGGTGATCTGGCTTAGCAGTAGCCCAATGCCTCAATTAAGAATTTGGACTGCTTGAGAGATGCTATAGTCAAGTCAAATACACCCGAGGAGAATATTTGGGCCAAGGTGCGCTTGGCTCAGACCCCAGTTTGAAGAGCCCAAGTATTTGCTTCAAACCCAAGTCCAAGGAGCTTAAAAGAGGGGTTTGGATTTTGGCTCGAGGGACAAAAGCAGCAGGTTCGATCTGACCTTAGCTTGAGGAGCCTCTCAAGTACTTGGCTCGGGTGTGTCCGAGGTAAGCCTCCCAAGGTTTTCTAAGTATTTGGCTCGGGTGTGTCCGAGGTAAGCCTCCCAAGGTTTCCTAAGTGTGTGGCTCGGATGTGTCCGAGGTAAGCCTCCCAAGGTTTCCTAAGTGTGTGGCCCGGATGTGTCCGAGGTAAGAAGCTAAGGAAAAGAAGTCCCATGCAAGCCAAGAATTGAGACTTAGATTTTGGCAAGGAAAGGCTGCACAATGTCCGATTGGACATGGTTGGAGATGCCAAAGGGAGATGCCTCAGACTTGTCCGAGGTAAGAGGCAAGAGGAGCTTGGCTTGGACCACCTTGGTCTAAGGAGAAGGCAAGAGGAGCTTGGCTCGTACCACCTTGGTCCGAGGAGAAGGCCACAAGGTCCGATCGGACCTTGATTGGAGGAGGTAGGCTCGGACCTACCCGAGGTGAGAGGCCAAGGGAGTTGGCTCAGACCACCTTGGTCCGAGGAGAGCCAAGCATGCATCACCTTGAGCCAAGGAAAGCTTGAAGGAGTAATCAACATGCATGTGAGACTACGTCAAAGTCCCCGGAACGACTTTAGCAAGAATCGGTCTAGGCACCCGGGAATCTCTCATTCCTCACTCAAACTAAGGAATCAGTTGTATTTTAAATATTTCTTGTAATATAAATATAAGATGAATAATAAAATATCCCTATCTAAAGGGGATATCAGTTGAGGATCCCAGGCCTATAAATAAAGGGTTGGTGGGATCGTAAAAGGGCTTTTTTTGGGAAAATTGAGAGTTAATCTGTGTTCTAGAGAGAGAAAGTGTGTTTTTCTTGAGAGAACCCCTTTTTTGTATTCTGGAATATTGACACTGAAGAAACTCAGTTGACACTGGTTCATCTGATCTTGAGTGTGAATATAGTAATAAAATCTCTAAGTGGATTAGGCTATTACCGACTATCGGGGCTGAATCACTATAAAATCACGTGTTATTTACTTTCATTGATTAAACTGTTTGTTGTCGTTTACATTCTCTTGAAGGCTTGTCATTATTGACGTTCTCACGTCGTTGGCTAAAAACACAGTCAACAATGACTTTTTCATCTACCTTTACCTAACTCGTTCATTTATAAGCCATGAATGTCCTATTAATTTTTGAGCATGTGCTTTTTACATTAGTGGAGATTAGTAAGTATAGCAAGCTTATGGGATAATGATATTAATTGATTTTAATGAAAAAAATTTGGTGAGCATGAAATGATTCGAATACATTTTATTTATTGATCATGATTTTGAGAGCTTTTATTTTTGTTTGGACTTAAGTGAATTGGAAGAATGTGTTGACTAAAATTCTGGATTATAAGTTGATTTTCCTAAAGATTATATAAGCATGTTATTCATAATATTTTGAGGCTTAAATTGTTGTTGTTGGCTTGATTCATTTGTGTTGGTTGTTTTAGGTTTTTAGTTTGGTTTTTGTTTGTCTTTTGTGTTCTTTACTTGTGGGCGAGTAAAAGTTTAGTTTGGCGGAATTTGACAGAATAGATTTTTAATACTTTTTAGTCTTAGTTTCATTATTATTTTATATTTTTAGATCTTTTTATGTGTGTGGTTGTTGTATTTTTCAGGTTGTCACTTGTTAAATGGATATTTGATAAATATTTCAAAATTTATTTGAAATATTATCTTCAATCAAGAGAAAAACAAAAAAAAAATATTTATTTGAATTGATTGGAGAAGTAAAGGAGAACTCAAACTTAAATTGTTGGAAAACTATGAGATATTTTGAATTTAAGATAGTTTTGGTATTTTGATCATGTCTCCCGACTCACTTATCCGATTTACGTGTTCTTGGTGGTGTTAGAAATCGTATTCAAAGACCTACGAAATCTTGTTTCACAATAAAAGTCAAATTCAGACGTTTACATTGTGATATTCGACCTACAAGATTACGCAAGCTAGAGTTACGAGATTTGAAATTCAAATAAAGATATTTTGGAGCATCATCAAGTAACAAATGGAAATATTTAGAAAACTCTTTTCACAACCTTATCACTATAAAAAGAATGCTTTAGACTATTTTAGATCTATCTCTCTCTCTTTCTTCTTGACCTCTCTCTATTTCCTCTCTTTCTTCTCTTAATTTTTTTTCTATTATTTTCCATGATCTAATTATCTTATCTAAGGTTTAATGTAGTCAGTTGGATTTCTATTGATTCTTCTTCTTTATTCTAATCTATATAATGTTTGCTTAATGCTAGTAAATACCTAATCAATATTTGCTTGATTTATGATTTTGATTAAAAATTCGAAAGATGAGAATTGTATATGTTATCGTTATATAGACATAGGTTACATATTGGACGAAAGTATATGTATGACTTGTGTAGTAATTAGGTTTCTATGCTTACTGCCTACTATATATTTAAGTTTATCACAGAGATGTAGAAAGCCTACATATAGGCTGAGATCTTATATCTTGAAAAAGAATAGGAATCGATTTATGTTAACCTGCTATTAGAATAGGAAGAAAGAAATTTAGAACTGATTAATAAAACTTGTAGAATGAAAAGTTGATGAAGTCAATACCCTAGGTCTTTTTATTATTGATTTTCATCTTTTGATTAGCTATTTTGTTCATAGTCATTTAAAATCTTATAATTAGATTTATTCATCTAAATTTTGTTTGCCAAATAGAAATTAAAGAACAATTATTGGTAATTGGTTAATAATTTTTGTGGGAACGATACTCTATTTACTATTTATATTACTTGAATCGATTGCGTACACTTGTGTATCATATTTTAGCGGTCAGCAATTACCCATTTTTATAATTTAATATTATATTTTTAGTAAAAATCATCCATTAATTTCGGTCACTATAATTTTAATTACAAATTCGACCAATTAAATGCATTTTAAAAAATCAATAATTGGGTTGAAAATCGAAATAGAAAATAACAATAATAATTTAATGAATTTAATACAACTACCAAATTTTTTAATTTAAGGAATTTAAAAAATTGAAATTAAATACACATTTGATAAGGTAAAACTTTATAATTTTATGATTGGTAGATATTTAAAAATTTAATTAATTCGTATCATAAACTAAAAAAAAATCGAGAATTTAATAAAGCAACAAAAATATTGTATTGATTTGATTTTATGAATAATGAAAATTATTTTGATAATAAAAAAGGAAAACTAAAATTAAAAAAACCCTAAATTGAAACTTTTTAAATTAAAATTTGTTTGTTGTTTCAAAATAAAAATATATATTTGTATATTTAAGACATTATATTTACACCCCAATAATATATAAAGACACCACATTAATTAAACAAAAAACTAATTTTAAAATCATTTCTAACACTTTTTCTCAATATATTTTTTTGACATTCTTTAATTTCTGTTTTTGTTAATTTCAAAAAATTTATTTTATACTATTTTCATCATTATTATAAAAATATAATGTTTATTTTAAGAAAAAGTCTCTTATTTTAACAAGATTTTATATATTTTTTATTTTTATTTTATTTAAATATTTAAAAATATATATTATTTATATGTATTATTTAAAATATTAAAAAGAAAAAAATTACAAAAATGTAAGCACAAGTTGAAAAAATATATATAATGCACTATATATTATTACATGTAGTATAGGAGTAATATTTTTCCGGGATCAAATCCCCTTCAAAATTCACTACTCGATCTTACTTAGCATGACAACTATCTAAGACTCTAGCGGTAGTATTGGTTGATTAGGGTACGTTGAAACGGTTCATTATGTCATAATTAGATCTGCTTAGGGAAATGTTATTTAGTAATACTTTTTTTGGAATCGGATCCTCTTCTAAATTCACTACTATACCTTAGTCCAATATTATCTTGTAATATTTTTCAGGAACGAATCCCCTTCTAAATTCACTACTATGTCCTACTCTCTAGGACAACTATCTGGAACAGTTCACTATGTCATAATTAGGTATGTTTAGTGCAATGTATCCAATAATATTAGTTCGAGACCAAATCCACTTCTAAAGCCTTTATTGTATGAACTGAAAACCTACAGAAGAACTATCCAATTCTCGCCGATACTTAGTAATATAAAGATCAGATTGGATCACCTTCTAAAGTCACAACTATATCTTGCTCTATAGGATAACTATTTGAGAGTCTAGCGGTAGTGTTGGTTATCACGGTGACTAGGGTACGTTGGAACGGTTCTCTAGTTCATAATTAAGTCTGCTTCGTACAATGTTTATTTAGTAGTATTTTAATAGGGATCAGATCCCCTTCTAAATTCTCTTCTATGTCTTACTCTCTAGGACAACTATCTGAGACTCTAGCGGCAATATTGGTTGAGTAAGGTGTTCGGAAAACTTATACAAGATCTTTATTTATTTTCATGTAGATCTAATATTAAACAAATTAATATGAGATAACCTAGAACATGTTTCTAAAATTTAATTCAAATAGAAACAAAGATAAGAATACTTACAGTATACGCAACGGAATGAAAGAGTCCTTCCTTCAGTTTCTCTAACTCTTGTATCCTTTCTGTCGCAGAGTATTATCAAGAAACTGAACTGTTCTTCTAATTTCTTCACAGTCTTCCAATGGATCCTTAGAATCACCTAGACTAGAGTGGGCAATTCTCAACACATGAGATAGATACAGAGAGAAGAAGAGAAAATAACTAAGAGGCTTAAAAAAGAACTTGTGTTTAGTGAGAATCTAAAACTATCAGAAAACCAGTGATTAAACTTATTTGTCATCTGTCTTGACTTCTCTGTAAGCACTCCTTTTATAGACTCAATTAGGCCATTTAATTTAATTAAAAAATTAATAAAATAATAGCCCTTGTGAAGCCCTAGGTCGAAATTATCATGGGCTTTAGGCCCGTGAAATTTCCCATTTCATTATAAGACCATTGGACTTAAAATCAAGGCCTGTATTATTTTCTATTGATTTAATTAATTAAATAATTATTTAAATCCTTTTTCAAATTAATTATTTATAATTTGAACCTTGATTTAAACTTATTTATTAATTTAGATACAAATTTATCTTAATTAATAAATCTGCTCTAATTTCTCTTTTCTTCTAAAAAATACATAACTATGTGAAACTATAAAAAATTGACATGGCCAACTTTGATAATTCTAATTGATAATTAAATCAATTAATTGAGACTATCTAGATGATTTTATCCAAGGTACAATGGGGATCATGGGCCTATGAAATCAAGCTCCAATAAGTTATCATAAATCTAACAAATAAATTTACTAACTTATTAATTCCTCGTGACTCCACTATAGACTTGGAATCGCACTCTTGAATTCATAGAGCACTCTATAACAAATATAGACACACTATTAATTATCCATTGTTACAACCATAATTGTCACTCAATCCTCTATAGACGGTCTACAATGAGATAGGACTAAAATATCGTTTTACCCCTCATTGTATTTTATCCTTAAAACACTTAGTTCCTTGTAAATAATATTTCAGTAAACTAATTTAATTACTGAAATGATATCTCTATCATTTGACACCTTGAGGAAACCATCGTTTCTGTAACGACCCAAATCTACTTATAGGGCTTAAGGGCCTTGATTAGTGTGTCGGGAGGGCATAACTTGATTATATGTGATTTAATGATTAAAAGCATGTTATATGATTATTTGGATATCTGTGATGCATGACTATGTGTATTAGTTTGCATGTAGGCCCTGATTAGGTTAGAAGGGCATATTCATAATTTTGGCCCGTTGAGGGCATAACTGTATATATCTGTGATAAATTGTTGAGACCACATTATTATGTGGACATATTTTTAACTTGAGACTTGAGGCAATCCTAGTGAGCGGTTTGGCAAAAAAGTCACGGCGGGGATTTATACCCGACTCGGGGCGAGCTTCGGGGTATTTATGGGAATTTAGAAAATATATTGGAGTCTATTTTGATATTGAGGAATATAATTGGTGATTAGTTAGGTGTTGGGAAGTAAGCGGTAACTATTAGAGACATTCGAGGAATTAGCGTGAATTGGGTGTAATGACTAAAATTCCCTTAGGAGGTTTAAAAGCTTAGTTTTAAATGGGAGGGAAAATTGGTCATTTGAGTTAAAAGCAGGGATAAGTATTGTAATGCTTTATGCCTTAGTGGAATGTGTAGAAAGTTGTAGAAGTCTAAAGGGAAAAGAAAAGAAGGAGAAAAGGAAAAAAAAAAAAAAAGGAAAAACATGGCATTACTTCCTTATGCGGTTTGGGACTTCTTCTGCAATCCTTGGGATCTTTTGGAGTTGTGACTCAGGGAGAGTTTGGGAAGGAGCTTGAGGCTAAGGTCCTTGGTTTGGCTTGAGGTGTTAGCAAGGGTAGTTCATCTATTTGACGTAAGTTTCTAGGTTCCTCTCTTGTGTTCTTGGTTTTGGCTGAGATGGTTTCTAAACTGAGTTTCTGTGGGAATTCTAGGGAATTAAGCCTAAGAGTTTGAGGAGGTGAAGGCTAAGGAAGTGTGGAGGATAACCTAGGCTGAATTCATCCATCAAAGGTAAGAAATTCTGGCTTAAAGTTCTGTAACTTCTATTATTCTGATTGAGTTTTTGAGCTCTAAGCTCAGCCATGGTGATTTTTGTATTTTGGGGTACATGTGAGTGAATTTTATATGGTTAGGTCATTTGGGGTGAGTTGGAGATGTTTGGAGGTTTGTTTTGAAGTTTGGTTGAGTTTTGGAAAGGTTTGGCTCGGGGAAATTCGAGGGAAGAAAATCTGTGTTGGGTTGTACTGTGACTAGCGCTGTAGCGCTAGTCATTGGGCACGATAGCGCTAGGCCCTGAAGTTCCAGAGCTTTTTGGCTATGCTTGTAGCGCTATAGCGTTCTCCTTAGGGCGCTGTAGCGCTACCCTGTTCCCAGAAGGGGATTTTTGGGTTATTTCTTAGGGTTTTTGCCCGGGGGCTTGGGGTTTGATTCCACCACCCCGTTTGGTGGAATTAGGGCTTCTCGAGGGCTCGGGATTGGTCCCGAGGCTAGGTTTTGGATTTGAAGTTTGGTGTGATTCTAACTTGTGACCGTGACTAGGTGTACACTAGGGCTCAGATAGGATCGTGCTTGAGGGTTGAATTGAACAAAGCTATCGGAATCTAAAGGTAAGAAACTGCACCCGGTTATGTGTTAATGATGGGACTAAGAGCTCCCTGTACATGAATTGTGTCATAGATGGTATTATTCTATGGGACATGTGATGATCGGCCTAAGAGTGTCGGAATCAATATTTGTGCACAGGACGCGGCTCGGCCACTGGTTGCTGAGGATAGCATAATATTCACTGAGCTTGGTTTAAGCGGGCCGGAGTCAGTGTGATAAATAGAGGGTACGGCCTAAGGGCATTAACCTTGGTTACCATATGTGATTTGGTTATTAGTATGAAATGATGTGCTTGGTATGCTGAATACTTGATTATTGTGAATACTTTGATCGTTGAGTATATGAATATACTGTATGAGTTATCTGGTTGTTTTGTTAGATAATTATGCTCTGCAATTGTGTTTTCTTGCTGGGCCTTAGCTCACGGGTGCTACGTGGTGCAGGTAAAGGAAAAGGCAAAGTGGACCAGTCTTGAGATGGAGAGCTTTGGGGCTGAATGTACATAGTCAGCTAATCGGCCGCCACGGCCGAGGAGTGGTACAGGACGAGAAAAGCCTAATTTTCTGTTTTTCCTTAGAGTGGCTAGTAACTGTATTTTAATCCTGAAATTTTGTAGACTGTCTTTTAACTTTACTACTTCTGGGATCCCATGTAAAGAAAATGTTTGATTATAAGAAATGAAACTTTTGAGACCAAAATCTTTTAACCGTTGTTCAACTGTAGTTTCAGTAACACGTTTCTAATTAAATGACTTGATTAGCAAGTCTTGCACCTTTATAAACACACAGTACAACGGTCTTGGCTATCCAGGGTATTACAGTTTCACTTCTTCATCATAAGCTATAGATGTTCATATCTATGATTAACACTCCCACTCAATTATACTACCAAGTTCCCAAGATGTAAGTATGGGCTAGTTCGTAGGGTAAGCTGGTAACTAACAAGTCAAAGAACTCAAATAATACAACCAGTTAGAATACTAACCACTCAGAATTGAGATTGAATTGACCTATGGTCAACTATATAATATGACTAGAATAGATAATAATGGTATGCTTACTTATCATATCTACTTTACTAATGTTCTGGAAAGAACATAACAATGTAATGTGTAAGTAGATCATATCGTAGATTGGAAAGTCAGTGTAAATCTTGTGCACTGACTAATCTTAGGACTAACTTATTTTGAACATATAATCATATTTATATTCCAATATGATTACGTCACTATAAATAAGATTAGCTATATGCTCAGGATTTAATAGAAGTTTATATTAAACAAATAATCATGAAAATAAAACATGTGAGCAAAGTGATTGACCAAGTCAAAAAATGATTTCTATTCTTTCATTGATAATAAAATTATATTACAAAGAATTTGGTTTTTAATTAGGACATAAAACCCGAACAAACTCCCACTTGCACTAATTGAAACTAATGCCTTAATTTTACTAATCCCATTTCCTTGATATGCTTATCAAATGTAGCTTATGGCAGTGTCTTTGTAAACGGATCTGCAAGATTGTCTTCTGTTGCAATCTTCATAACCTTCACATCTCCCCTGGCCACATATTCTCGAATAATGTGATACTTCCTTTCTATATGCTTACTCCTCTTGTTACTTGAGGTTCTTTCGAGTTGGCTATCGCTCCTGTATTGTCAAAAAACAACACAAGCAGTTTATCCATTTTTGGAATAACACCAAGATCTGAATAGAACTTCTTTAGCCAGACTATTTCCTTAGCTACTTCTGACACAGCTATGTACTTAGCCTCCATGGTGGAATATGAGATTGCAGACTGCTTTACGCTTGTCCAAATAACAACTCCACCCCCAAGAGTAAACACCATTCCAGAAGTAGACTTCCTGTCATCGACATCAGTCTGAAAATATGAATCGGTGTAGCCTATAGGGTTCAGAACACGACCCTTGTAGACTAACATATAATCCCTAGTCCACCTTAAATACTTCAGGATATGCTTAACTGCTATCCAATGTTCCGGTCATGGGTTTGACTGATACCTGCTTACTACTCCCACTGCATAGCAGATATCTGGTCTAGTACATAACATGGCATACATCAGACTTCCAACTTCAGATGCGTAAGGAACTTTTCTCATTGCATCTTCCTATTCAGGAGTCTGGGGAGACTGCTTCTTTGAAAGATGAATTCCATGGCGGGACGGTAGATGCCCTTTCTTGGAATTTTTCATTGACAAACGTTCAAGCACTTTATCTATGTAAGTTGCTTGAGATAGAGCGAAGAGTTTGTTCTTTCTATCCCTGATGATCTGGATACCTAGAACATAACTTGCATCACCCAAATCCTTCACCTGGAATTAAGTTCTCAGCCAATTCTTCACATCTGATAAATTCTTAACATGGTTTCCAATGAGTAAGATATCATCTACATAAAGAACCAGGAATACCACTATTTGATTTTCCTTCAGTTGGTAAACACAGGGCTCATCAATATTTTTTTCAAAGCCATAGGTTTTGATTATTTTATCAAACCTAAGATTCTAGGAACGAGAAGCTTGCTTAAGTCCATAGATGGACCTATTCAACTTGCAAACTTTTCCTTCTTGTCCAGCTACTTTAAATCCTTCTGGCTGATCCATATAAATGACTTCATCAAGCTTTCCATTAAGAAAAGTTGTCTTGACGTCCATTTGCCAGATCTCATAGTTGAGAGCGGCTGCTATGGATAGGAGGATGCAAATGGACTTGAGCATGGTTACCGGACTAAAAGTTACCTCATTGTCCACGCCTTCTCTTTGGGTATAACGCTTTGCCACTAATCGAGCTTTATAAGTCTCGATATTTCCATCAACACCTCGTTTCTTCTTATAGATCCACTTCCACCCAATGGCCCTAAAGTCACTAGGTGCTTCCACAAGATCCCAGGCGGAATTTGAGTACATGGACTCCATTTCTTGTTTCATGGCTTCGAGCCATAGTTCCTTTTCAAGGCTAGCCATTGCCTGTTTGGAAGATAATGGTTCATCATCACTAGTGTCACAAACAACCATATTGGTTTCACCATCCAAACCATAGCAAACTGGGTTCCTAGAAACCCTCCCACTACGACGAGGCTCCGTGACTGTTTGCTCAAGAACAGTGGTACTTTCTTCATTTAAATCAACTTGTGTCGGTTGGACATGAAGAGTGGGAATTTCATCATCAACGCAAAGAACATTGGTTGAAGTCAATTCTTTAACCATCTCCTATAAAACTACTTTGCTACGAGGTTTGAAGTTTTGGACATAGTCATTTTCTAGAAAAGTAGCATTCGTAGAAGTAAACACTTTCTTTTCTGAATGACTATAGAAAAGTCCACCCCGAGTACCTTTAGGATAGCCAACAAACATGCAAACTTCAGTTCGCAGTTCTAGCTTTCCCTCTTATTTCCTCAGGACGTGGGCGGGACACCCCCGGAATCTATAATGGCGTAAACTAAGTTCACGACCATTCCAGCGTTCTAAAGGTGTTTTGGGGATTAATTTTGACGGAACGGCATTGAGAATGTCATTCGCATTTTCAATTGCATCTCCCCAGAACGAAGTTGGTAGATTTGAGTAACTAAGCATGCATCTAACCATTTCCAATAAATTTCTGTTCCGGCGTTCCGCTACACCATT
Source organism: Humulus lupulus (assembly GCF_963169125.1). Lineage (NCBI taxonomy): Eukaryota > Viridiplantae > Streptophyta > Magnoliopsida > Rosales > Cannabaceae > Humulus > Humulus lupulus. The sequence goes on along the minus strand of NC_084794.1, from coordinate 147,803,034 downwards.
TTTTTGCGGAGTAACTGGGGCAGTAAGTTGTGATAAAATCCCAAGTCTAGTAAAATGATCTTGGAACTGCATATCCAAATATTCTTCACCCCTATCAGATCGCAGGATCTTTAATGTTTTACCTAATTGGTTCTGAGCCATTGCTAGGAATTCCTGAAACTTTGAAAATGTTTATGATTTCTTATGCATTAGGTAAAGACATTAGTATCTAGAGTAATCGTTAATGAAAGTGACGAAATACTCAAAACCACCTCTGGCTTGTACATTCAAAGGTCCACAAACATCTGAATGCATAAGACCAAGTGGTTCTTTGGCCCTATTACCCTTTCCAGAGAATTGACGCTGGGTCAGTTTGCCTTTTAAACAAGATTCACAGACAGGTAATTCACCTAAGGTGGGTTCCCTCAAAGGTCCATTCTTTGTAAGTCTTTGAATCCTATCATAGCCAATGTGACCTAGTCTCAAGTGCCATAAATACGTCATATTATCGTTATTGGTCTTTTGACGTTTATTGGTCCTAGGTTTAGCTACTTTGAATAAATCATTGTTAAGAGCGAGGGGTTCGTTAGGTCACAGAATATAAAGCCTGTTTTCCAAACATGCAATACACAATTGTGATCCATTGAAGGAAATAAATATATTAGAACTTGTGAAAGTCATAACAAATTGTTCTAATTGCAACATGGAAACTAAAATCAAATTTATACTAAAATCCGGAATAAAAAATACATCTTTTAAAATTAAGTATTTATTTCTGAACTTTAGACGAGCTACTCCTCTAGTTTGGACCTTAACGAACGCTCCGTTCCCAACTCTAAGCTTTAAGCCGCCTTCCTCCACTTCCTCCCACGATTCAAGAAGTTGTAAAGAGTTACAAACATGGTTGGTAGATCCAGAATCAATAATCCAAATAGATTTATCATTCTCTAAAACACATGTTTCTAAGATAAATGAACTATAACCATTACCTTTGTTTTTCGTTGCTAGAAACTTGGGGCAATCCTGTGTCCAATGCCCCTTCCGAAAACACTTATCTATACATTTCTTGTTTTTCTGGTTCCTCCCCTAAGGCATATGTGCACTTGGTTGTGCACTCGTCTTTGCAGCCTTTGTAGGCTTGGGGTTGGTGTTTTGTCTACCTTTCCTCTTATTTCCAGCTTTCGAAGAAGAAACTTGGTTAGCTTCAGCCTTAGCTGGATCAGCAGCAACAACAATAGTCTTATTTTCTCCTCCTTTACTAGGTCCACCCATGATAGGCTCAAAAAACTGAAGCTCGTTCATGATTTGGGTTAGACCATAGTTGAGTTGATCACGAACGTGCGGACACGGTGCCATTAAAGCATTCATAGTGTCATCACGTATGTGTGAAGACAGTGCTATCCAAGCATTTATGGTGTCAGCACGAGCATTGATAGTGCTATCATGAATGTGCGGACACTGTGCTCGTTCGGGGGATTCCTCAATCGTGATGAACTCAGAGTTGTCACCAATCAACTTTATGTTGATATTCTGCTTCCAATTAAGGAAGTATTCTCCAGTGAGTTTCTCCATCGAAAGTTGAGACATGATGGGAGTAGACACGGACACTACTTAACTTAAAACTACAAATTATCAATAAAATAGAAATCAATCACATTTGCTCAATAAAACTTCTATTCACACAAATTTCAAGAAATAACACAACATATACCAAAAATGTGTAAGATATGAGAAAAAATACCAAACACAATCATATCTCTATTTCTTTAGGTTTTTAACTAATCTATGATATCCTTGTCCCGGTTGGCGAGAGTAAAAAATATCACTAGTTAAATAGAGTTGTAAACTCATTTAATAATGGACACCACTATTAACAACCTACTATTTGATCAAAATAAGAAAACAAAATCTCTTATTTTATGAGCTAAACTCACGGTTTCGATAATCATAGATTTATTCCTAGTAGTCACCGTAGGGGTGAGTCTAGTAGAATTTGACCTATAATTATCTATCTTTCGAGATCTAACCTTGTCCAAATAACTAATGAACACCTTCCGTAGGGGGACGAATCAAAGCGCCTCGATGCCCCATTAAGCTATTGACTATGTTAAACCAACGGTGGAGATCGAATAAAATTCTTAAAATAACTTCATTATTAAATTAAAAAATAGTACTTTTATTATTTATTTTTTGAAAATTAATGACTATGGTTTTCCAAAAAAAATTAAACATATTAAAAATTTTAAAACCAAAGTCCTATAATTTCCTATTAATTCTAAAGTGTCACATTGAAACAAATCTAATTAATTTAGAATTAATTTGTTGCTAATCAATATTTAGGTTTAACTAATATAATGAACCTATACAATTAAGTTCAACTTAGGTAAATGGGTCTTAACAATTGGACTTGTATGGAGGAGTGCTGGGTCTAGTATGTTGTTCCCACTAGGTCCCCAATCTTCCATACAAGGTCCAAAAGACAGGAATTTAAACTTTCGTTTTATTAATTGTTATTAATTGATTAGGCTCACTATAGTCATGCAAAGCAAATGGGCCTTCATAAGTGGAATCACCCACAAGAGAGGAATTTCAACTTTACATTTTCTAATGGCCCCAAATAAAACCTATCATTTTATGAATATTTTATTTGGCAAAAACCATATATCTAACAAACATATGGGCAACTATATGCACCTAAGCCTAATTGCAAAAATACCACATATAGCGCAAACAGACATGTTATAATTGGATGAGACTAATCATGTTACTCTATGAGCAATTCTATGAATTTATGCAAAAATACCATAATTTATTACATTTGCAAAATACCACAATCAACTATCTAGAATTTATCAAAAAAATTCAAATTAATTAATTTTTTACAAAAATAAGTCAATTTAAATTAAATTTATCTACAATTGACAATAGTTAATTTAAATTTTATTTATCAACAATCAACTTGGTTTTAGGTTAATTTGAAAAAAAAATTTTAATTTAATTTAAATAAGAATTATCAACAATTAACCAAAGTTAATTTAAATCTCATTTATTAAAAAAATATTTTATTAACTGGCTGAAAAAAAAATGATATTTTTCAAAATTTAACCAATTTAAAATTTTAAAATCAATATCTAAACTGTTTTTCAAAAAAAAAATATCTTGTGTTGTTACAACTATTAGCTAATATTTTAACCATTAAAAAAATAAAATATAAATAGTTATAACAACCCTAAAATATCTTAAAACAGTTAAACAAATTCGAATATCCATGAATATATCAGACTAACAAATTTGAAATATGAAATAATTTAAATATTAAAAACTATAGAATAAACAGATATTTATATTTTTAAATAAAGATTTAATAAAAATATCAAGGATTTAAAAGAAAATATCTTAAATATCTGATATCTTAATTCTAATATTTTAATATATTAAAATATTTAAAATTAAGTTGTTAGTCTATTTTTAAATTTGAATTTGAATCTTTGTAGAAAATATCTAATTATTTGAATCCTCACTAACAAAAATATCTTTTTTAAAAAAACAATTTTTAAATGATAAAACAGATATAATATTTTTGCTTTTGATTATAAATTATTAATTTTCACAATTTTTTTATTTTTCGTTAATTTAAAAAAAATTAAATTTTTTTTTGGATGAGCAGTACTCGGTACTGTTCATCGCGCGTGCGCGTGATGCACGTGGATGACGCACACGGTGTGCCCGCGCGTGTGTGCAGGCGATGGTAGCGAGAAGAAAAAAAATTTGAAATTTTTTTTTGTGTGATTTTCAAACCAAAATCATTTTCTGATTAATTTTTACCATGTTTTACACAAAATAACGCATATATAAAAATTAATAGCATAGAAAACACAACAAAATAACCTAAAAATTGCTAATAATCACATAAAATTAATATGCTTCATAAAAACATGAAAAACCATCCAATTATTCAAACACATTAAATAATTCAATTTTTAACATGTTCATGCATGAAAATAAAGATTATCAAAGGCTCTAATACCAACTGTTTGGAAACTTTATACAGGATCTTTATTTATTTTCATGTAGATCTAATATTAAGCAAATTAATATGAGATAACCTAGAACATGTTTCTAAAATTGAATTCAAAGAGAAACAAAGATAAGAATACTTGCAGTATACGCAGCGGAATGAAAAGTCTTTCCTTCAATTTCTTTAACTCTTTTATCATTTCTGTCACAGAGTATTATCAAGAAACTGAACTATTCTTCTAATTTCTTCATAGTCTTCCAATGTATCCTTAGAATCACCTATACTAGAGTGGGAAATTCTCAACACATGAGATAGATACAGAGAGAATAAGAGAAAATAACTAAGAGGCTTAGAAAATTACTTGTGTTTAGAGAGAATCTAAAACTATCAAAAAACCAGTGATTAAACTTATGTTTTGACTTCTCTCTAAGTACTCCTTTTATAGACCCAATTAGGTCATTTAATTTAATTAAAAAATCAATAAAATAATAGCCAATTTGAAGCCCTAGGTTGAAATTATCATGGGCTTTAGGCTCGTGAAATTTTCCATTTGATTATAAGCCCATTGGATTTAAAATCAAGGCTTGTATTATTTTCTATTGATTTAATTAATTAAATAATAATTTAAATCCTTTGTCAAATTAATTATTTATAATTTTAACCTTGATTTAAACTTATTTATTAATTTAGATACTAATTTATCTAAATTAATAAATTTGCTCTAATTTCTCTTCTCTTCTAAAAAATACATAACTCTGTGAAACTATCAAAAATTGACCTGGTCAACTTTGATAATTCTAATTGATAATTAAATTAATTAATTGAGACTATCTAGATGATTTTATCCAAGGTACAATGGGGATCATGGGCCTATGTGTTATCCATAGAGCAGACGTGGATGACGTGGCAAACATTTTTAACACGTGGTTGACACCTGGCAGAGGTTCTATTCGACCATCGACCAGTGAGATTCCCCTGACATAACATTTGGATTTTATATACGACCTGCTTGGTCGTATACTTCATATATTTTGAGAAGATCTTGTACAATTGTAATCATCTCCGAGATTATCTCCCATGATTCCCGAATATCCGATTATTTAGGAAAGAATATCTGTAACTAATTAATGTAATCCTCATTGAGCCTATAAATAGAGAAGAAATAGCTCAAGGGAGGGACTTTTAACTTTTGGCTAATACTGAGTTTATGCTTTACAAGAGGATTATAGCTATTATCTTTCGATTGTATTACTCATCCCTCTAAGGCTTGTGAAACTCAAAGAACCCTAGTTCTTTGATCACTCCTTTGAGAATAAATATCAATAATAGCTTAAGTGGACGTATGTAGAGACTTAGAAAAAGAAAAAAAAAAGTATTATTTAAATTTTTTTTTTGTGGGTGGGACCCACCTGAGTAAATGAGTCAGTACTCTTTTTTTTTTCTTCTTTTCTTTTCTTCTTCTTTTCCCTTCGCTCTCCCCGAAATCCCTTCTTCTTTTTCTCCCTTTTTCTTTTTTTTTTCTTTCCTTTGTTTTCTCTCCAAACCAGTCACGGCCACAACCAGTCGAACCACCGCTGAAGCGCCATTTCCAACACGCGCCGGAGCTGCAGCTTCCCTAACCAGCGATGACGGAAACCCCAAAGTTTGGTGACCATCGGAGCAAGGACGCGCCTGTACGACCACTCCGAAGTTTCGCCGTCAAAACTTTGAGGTGACTTTCCGGCGAACTCCGACCACCGTTCGGCGAGTGGGTGGTACCATTGGAATTAGCGTCGTGAGAGGATCGTCACCTACTAAGTCATTCCGGTCAACTCACCATTTTTCTCCGGCGAGATTTTGGGTATCTTCGCCCATTTGGAAGCATTTTCCGGCGACACCGAAGGTCATTTTGGCAAAGGAGCTGTACTTTCGTGATGTACTCATCGAGAGGATCGTTTTGATATATATCATGCATATATTCGTCGACGTTTCCGGTACCGCCACCAACCGCTATTGTGCACCGCTTGGGTGAGGCTCCGGAAGTTGAAATTTTAAATATAGTCATATTATATGTCATTGGATACGATTTTGAATAAAGAATGCTATGATAATAATCGTTTGCTCATTTGGTGCACGTAGGAAAAACATGATATTAAAATCGGACTAAATCATTCTAAGATCATCGATAAGCTTAGGAGCGTTGCTTTGGGCTCGGATTAAATTCTAAAGAGGTAGGGACTCAACTAGACTATTGGACTTATTTTACTCGTATTAAATTGCATTCAACATATTCCAATTTTGATATTTATAAAATGTTTGAAAAATTGAAAACTTAACATGCATGTTTTCTGATCTGTTCTGAGGGCACCAAGTGCCAAATATATATATTTTTTTCACTTATTTATGCAGGTTATGATTTTTGGGTTTATTCAAATGTAGATGTTATGCTGCCCAATTTTCTAAAATATAAAGGGAATATGCTTCTTTCTTTTCATGTTTACCTGCATTTGGTTATACTGATGAGAGCCATAGTGATCATGATTGGTGCACGTTGTTGTTTCACGACCTAGTCTCTGTGTCATCATAGGTAGATTAGGTGTCCACTCACCTGTAGGTGTAAAGACCTAGCATCTGTATACAGGAAGTGTTCTGAGCCTCCCCCTTGTGGTGGTTATCAGGTTCGGCTACCCGGTTTAGGATGTCGGATTTTCTATGGTAGGTAACAGGAACTAGGGGTCTAGTGGACGGTGTGATGTGCACTAGTAGCTATGCTCTTATGATTATTTGTGGTTTCTCTTTATTTTGGTTTATACATGATGATCTATGTTTTGCTTTCAAAGCTAACTATGCAGGGGTTTTATTAAACTTTTGGGTCCATGATATTAGTTGTTTTCCTACTGGGCTTTATAAGCTCACCCCTATCTCTCCCATTCCAGGAGTCTAGTGACGCGAACGTGGAAATGATGAATTATCGATGGAGCCAATGTGTTTAGCCTATTTCTATATCGGGTCATTGTCTTATCTTTTGAGCATTATATATGTATTCAACTTCGAATCTAATGATCGGTATATCTGAATGAGCTATGAAATAGTTAGGGATGATGAATGGTGGATGCTAAGTATTATTTTGAGTGTTTATGACTTATTAAATTTAACTATTTGGTGATTAGATAACTGTGGGAATATTATTGTTTTATGTATAATGATAAGTGATCATACTTTTATTACTAATATTTTTATATATAATTATAGGTGTTATTTCATTATTTTAACTTATAATTATAGTACGATTTAATATAAATTAAATGATCATTTATATAGACTATTTTTCAACGAGGGTCAAAGTTTGACATTTGACCACCCAAGTTATGGATATTACAAATCTGCCACAGCCTAGGGCTTGGGTCGTGACAACGTAGGTCATTTACTGTTCTTTCCATTAGACTTATTTCAATACTTCCTGTCACATCAAGCATTTGACTCCGTGTCAGTTGACCAAAACAAGGGTCAACATTCTGGTGCTTTCATTGAGAGCTTGAGACGAGGTTGTTGAAGCACTAATGGCAAAGAAAACAAGGAAGACTGGGCAGGCTGCTGACGCTGCGTCATCTCAACCTCCTCCTCCGAACATGGCTGAGAATGAGCCACACTTGGAGTTTGATGAGGAGGAACTAGACTCCAAAACGCTGAGAAATACTCTGGGAGACCAATCTGAGGGCCAGTCAAGAAAGTGATGCGGAGACCATGGCGTGACAGCAACAAGAAATAGAGTGTCAGCGCCAAGAACTGAGTGAAAGACATGCGAAGATGGACCGTCGTCAGAGGGAGGCCATGGCAGCCCTCGAAGCAGCCCTGCAATTGGCTAGGAATCAGGTTGCGCCTGCCTCGCAGCCTGATCAACCCTCAAATGGGCCACCTCAAAGAGGTCCCAATCCTAGCCCTCCAATCCAGCAAACAAGCCCCCAAAGGCCGAAGCACCCGTCAATGCCCAGGATGATGTCCCACCTAAGGACCCTGAGACGCAGCCTCCATCCCAGGCTGGTTGAGGCAATCCCCCACTTCCAAGGCAGAATAAGGCTGGGCAGCAGCCCCGCAGCCCTAAACGCCCAGGGGTTGAAGAGCCGTACCTACCGAGCAGGGGACAGTGTCCTTCTGGCAACAGAAGGAACTCAGAGACAGGCTGTGCGGTCAGGGGCCCCCCACGGCATGATAATGCACGGGGACCTACCGACCAGCGCAGGCCTCCCCCTAACTCTCGGGAAGTTCCAGCTCGAGGAGGCAACTGAGGAGACAGTCGGTCCCACCATAGCCAATCGAGGTTCAGAGATGGCCATGGCTACAATGAGGCCGACTCAGGCAGAGGGAATGTCAGTCGGAGGAACGAGGAGAAAGGTGGAGGCAGAAGACCACCACCTAAAGAAGACCAACAAACGAGACGTAATGCTAGGGGGCAGCCCAGACAAAAAAATGTCTTTAGCCGACTCGGAGCCAGCGAGCAACGAAGAAGAGATGACGACTTAAGGGATGTACTCAATGAATGCCGGGAACGGCACGATGAGTACATTCCCCCAGCACCAGAGGCCCCAACAATTCCTGAAGCCGTTCAGGCCAGATAGATGCCCTGAACTAAGCAGTGCAACAGCTGGTCGGGGGAAGAGCGTCTCACATCGAGTACGACTAAAGAAGGGGCACTCCTTTCGTTCAGAGGATTGTTGTGGCAGAGACTCCCAGTAAGTTTAAAATGCCCACACTTCCGAACTTTGATGGGTATGGTGACCCGGTATCTCATGTCAACAAATTTGAGATACAAATGGACATTCAGAAGGTGTCCAAAGACGCTTGGTGCAGGATCTTTCCTGCAACACTTTCTGATGCTACACAGGAGTGGTTCTTTAAGTTCCCTCCTACAAGTATTGTATCTTGGGAGATGTTCGTAAAGGAGTTTTACGGACAATTCTATGCGGGTCGTGTGCACCCAACTGAGGCAAACCAGCTGGTCGAGATACGCCAGCAAGAAGGAGAACCACTGAAAGACTACGTCTAGCGTTTTATGCGAGCCGCGGCTGGAGCCAAAACAGTGGGAGACGAAGGCAAAATAATGGCCCTAACTGCAGGAGTTAGGCGCCGTACGCCTCTTTGGAGTAGCCTCAGGAAGCATGGGGTTAAAACTACCCAAGAATTTTTGGATCGAGCTGATCGGTACATCAAGCTCGAGGATGCAATTGACAGCGAGGGAAATACCCCAAATAAGGATAAGGGGACTAAAGACCCCACCAAAGCCGCCAATGGGTCAAAGCCCAACAGCAATGGCAAAGGCAATGGGAATGGCAATGGCAAGAATGGGGGGAAGAGGCCCCATAACGAACCTTCTACTTCCGAGAGTAAGCGTGCTAAGGGAAATCGTTATGAGCCAAGGTTCACCAACGACACTGCCCTTGTCGAGTCTCGAGCAGAGTTGTATCAAGCCACAAGTTCCAGTGTGCCTTACAAAAGACCCGCTGCCATTCGAAAGGATATTTCGAAAAGGGATACCACCAAGTTCTGTTGTTTTCACAACGTCTACGGACATGATACGAATGAGTGTAACCAGCTGAAGGATGAAATCGAGTTCCTTATTAGACAAGGACACTTGAGGAGATAGGTGCGGGCCTCGGGAGCTTCCCAACGAGAGGCTCCAGGTGGCAACGAGCAGGCGCCTACACGCCAACGCTCGCCACCTTTACAGCCTGACCCCATGACTGACACCTTACTCACCATCTGCGGAGGCCCGCATCTTGCGGGAAACAGCGGAAAGGCGAGGGAACGATATGCTCAGACCCTACGTCATGACCAGGACATCGAGATGATGACTGTGGAGGATCGGGCATCAAAGAAGGCTCGGACAGAGGACGGTGAAATAACCTTCTCTGATTGCGATGCCCAGCATGTCCGGTTCCCACATTCCGATCCGCTGGTCGTGGAAGTTCAGATTGCCAACATGATGGTGAAAAGAGTGCTGGTCGATATAGAAAGTTCAGTTAATATCCTGTATAAATCTTCGCTGCAACGAATGAAGTTGTCCGTCAAGGACTTGGAGCCCTGTAACCAAATAATTTATGGTTTCTCTGGTGAGGGGCTCACTCCAACAGGGTAAATCAGGCTTCCAATAACAGCCGATACAGCGCCCGCTACCATGACATTACTCACTACTTTCATAGTAGTTGATTGTCCTTCGGCCTACAATGCTGTAATTGGAAGGCCCATACTAGTCGACCTTCAGGCCGTCACCTCTATATGGCACCTGGTCATGAAATTCCCAACAGACACAGGGGTAGGATGCGTATTGGGAAACCATAGGGAAGCAAGGGAGTGCTACAATGCCTCAATCACTAAGGCCAAGAAGGGTATGTTGGGAGCGCTCCCCCAGAAAAGTTGCAGATGGCTGTTGATGTACAAGCCCAATCAGGTGATGAAGTCACCAAATAGGGTGTTGCCCAAAATGAGGATAGGGACTTAGATCCTCGCTTTGGGGATTTTGAAGAAGATGTAGGACCTGTCGAGGACCTTGAGGAGGTCTAGCTCGATGAAGAGTTTTCGACCAGAGTTGTAAAGGTCGGCAAAAATTTAGAGGCAACAACCAAACACGCACTGGTGGAATTTTTGAGGAAGAACCAGGAAGTTTTCGCCTGGTCACATAAAGACATGGCTGGGATAGATCCTGTAGTAATCAGCCATGTCCTGAACGTCGACAAAATCTTTCCACCTATGCAACAGAAAAGAAGGCTGCTCGATAAAGACAGATCGAAAGCCTTGAAAGAAGAAGTTGAAAAACTAAAGGAGAATGGGTTCATCAGGGTGGCGTTTTATCCATCGTGGGTCTCTAATCCAGTACTGGCTCCCAAGCCGAATGGCAAATGGTGAACCTGTGTGGATTTCATAGACCTTAATAAAGCCTGCCCTAAAGATTGTTTCCCACTCCCAAGGATCGACCAGCTGGTCAATGCAACTACAGGCCATGAGATCCTCTCTTTCATGGATGCATACTCAGGATACAATCAGATTAGTATGCATCCCTCTGATGAGGATCACACTAGCTTTCGGACTGATACAGGGCTATACTGTTACAAAGTAATGCCCTTCAGATTGAAACACGCTGGTGCGACTTACCAGCGACTAGTTAACCACATGTTTAAGGAGTTGATCGGAGTAAACATGGAGGTGTACATTGATGACATGCTGGTAAAGTCAAAAAAGGCAGAAGGACATGTGAAGGATTTACAAGAGTGTTTCAATGTTCTGAATAAATATCAAATGAAGCTAAATCCTCTCAAGTGTTCCTTCGAAGTAGGATCAGGGAAGTTCTTGGGGTTCATTTTAAATTCGAGAGGAATCAAGGCTAATCCCAAAAGGATCAAGGCCGTGATCGATATGAAATTGCCAGTAAAGATCAAAGATGTGCAAAGTTTGACTGGAAGAATTGCCGCACTCAGTAGATTTATTTCAAAATTGACGAATAAGTGCGTCCCTTTCTTTAATCTACTTAGGGGCAACAAGAAGTTCGAGTGGACTGAAGACTGCGAATAGGCTTTACAAGCCTTAAAAGCCCACATGGCGCAGCCTCCCGTCTTATCAAAGCCTATAGATGGGGAAACTTTGTTTTTATACCTGGAAATCACCAAATATGTTGCTAAGAGAAGAAGAAGGCGTACAAAAGGCGGTGTATTATGTGAGCAAGAGGTTAATCGGGGCCGAATTGAGATATCCTCCCATTGAAAGATTAGCCTATTGCCTAATTTTGGCCTCACGGAAGTTACGTCCTTACTTCCAAGCCCATCCAATCACAGTCTTGACTGATCAGCCCCTTCGGCAAGTTTTGCAAAAGCCAGAGGCTGCTGGTCGTTTGTTGAAATGGGCAGTCGAACTCGGGCAGTTCGATATCACATACTCACCGCAAGCAACAATAAAAGGACAAGTCTTGGCTGATTTTATTGTTGAATTCACTGAACTCCCAAACAGCGAGCAGGGTGAAAATCCTAGTGCACCTAAGCGTCAAGTTGAAGCTCCTTCGTGGAAGCTATTCACAGATGGATCATCCAACGAATCTCACGTAGGAGCAGGAGTGATATTGATAACGCCGGAAGGGCATCGATTTCACTGCGCAATTAGGTTTGATTTCACCACTTCGAACAACGAAGCCGAGTATGAAGCCCTACTCGCTGGGTTAAGGTTAGCCAAAGACATGAGCATAAAAGTGCTAGATATTTACAGTGATTCACAGCTGGTAGTGAATCAGGTCTTATGGGAGTATCAAGCACGAGGTCTGAAAATGGTGGCCTATCTGAACAAAACTAAAGATATTTTGGCGCAATTTGAAAAATATACCCTCCAACAAATGCCTCGAGATCAGAATTCAAGCGCAAATGCCTTAGCCAAACTCGCGAGCACAAAAGATGCTGACACTTTAAATATAGTGCCAGTTGAACGGCTACATGAGCCAAGCATACGAGCAGACGAAACCAATATGGAGGTCCGGTTAGCAGATACATGGATGGCACCATACCTGGAGTATCTCACGAGTGGTATACTACCAGCAGATAGAAACAAAGCCAGGACCCTTCAGAGACAGGCTGCTAGGTATATACTGGTCGATGGTGTTCTTTACCGAAGAGGATACTCAATGCCACTGCTCAGGTGTGTTACACCAGAAAAGCTAAAGAACTGATGAAGGAAGTACATGAAGGCTTCTGTGGAGACCACGCTGGGGGGCAGAGCTTATCAAAGAAGATTCTAAGGCAAGGTTATTTCTGGCCAACAATGAACGAAGACTCGATGGAGTTTGTGAGAAAATATGATAAGTGTCAGAGATTTTCCAAGATCCCATGGGCACCTCCTAATGAGTTAAAGCAAATCCAAAGTCCATGGCCCTTCGCAGTATGGGGTATAGATTTAATTGGTTATTTCTGGCCAACAATGAACGAAGACTCGATGGAGTTTGTGCGAAAATGTGATAAGTGTCAGAGATTTTCCAAGATCCCATGGGCACCTCCTAATGAGTTAAAGCAAATGCAAAGTCCATGGCCCTTCGCAGTATGGGGTATAGATTTAATTGGGTCCTTGCCCACAGGAAAAGGTGGGGTGAAATACGCAGTTGTGGCGGCCGACTACTTCACCAAATGGGTCGAGGCTGAACCATTCATAACCATAACGACAAAGAAGGTACTTGATTTTGTCATCAAGAACATTGTTTGTCGATATGGATTGCCAAGAAAGATTGTCTCAGACAACGGCACCCAGTTTGATAGTGACATGTTCATGGACTTCTGCGAAAGGCATGGCATCATCAAGAGTTTTTCTTCAGTTGCTCATCTGCAAGCGAATGGGCAAGTCGACGCAGTAAATAAGACATTGAAGGATACTCTAAAGAAAAGGCTCGAAGAAGCTAAAGGAGCATGGCCAGATTATCTGCCTGAAGTACTCTGGTCATATAGAACTTCTCACCGAACAGCAATAGGTCATACCCCATTTTCCTTGGCATATGGGTATGAAGCTATGTTTCCTGTCGAGTTAGATCCGCCCTCACATCGTAGAATCACATACGACCAAGACCAAAATAGCCAACTATTGATGGAGTCCCTAGACCTGATTGAGGAAAAATGAGAAAAAGCCCAACTCCGAGTAGCTACGTACCAGCAAAAAGTCGCACGGTATTTTAACTCCAAAGTAAAAGAAAGAAAGTTCAACATCGAAGACTTAGTGCTTCGAAGAGTTTTCTTAAACACCCGCGACTAGGCTGTTGGAGTACTCGGACCAAACTGGGAAGGACCTTACCAGATTGAAGAAGTCCTTCATCCAGGCACTTACAAACTTGCACACTTAAATGGAGATCTCGTTCCACGTTATTGGAATGGAGAACACCTGCGCAAGTATTATCAATAAACAGTCCTTCTTAAAGGACTGGCTTGTATTAATTTTTACTTTTTACAAGTTTTGAAAAAGGGTTAGTCATGTTATATGGCTAATCTCTTATAAGTGTAAGATCTTTCAAAGGTCACTCGTAAAGACATGTTTAGTCCATTTAAATACGAGAATTATAAGGGATTGTGCGCAGCCAGTCATTCTTGCCAAACTTTGTAATTTTTTACAAGTATTTGTTCATTACGTGTGTTGTTTTGCTGTATTATAATTTTTACATTTTATACCAAGCAGTAATGTTCATACAGGTTGTGGTCAAGGAAAGTGACCAAGGACCTAAAGCTCCTCGGTCACTTGGGGGGCATATATAATGCACATAGAAAGCAAAGCATACCAAGAGGTATGTAAACACATGAACAAAATAAGTGAAAGCATACTACGGTACTTAGAGTATTTTTCAAATTTTATATTTTGTTAAATCTAGCCAAAGTACTATGCTAGGTTCGATCATGCGAACATATATTATAATAAAGCATAAATATTATAATGTCAAAGGAATCCTTTTACACCGCGAGCAGTACTGTTCGGATGTAACTGTTCAAATAAAAGTAAAATAGCTGCCCTTGCAGCAATAAAAAATATTGTCTTTACAACACGACCCGTGGGTCGTGTAGTTGAAATAACAGAAAAAAAAGGGTTAAGGAGCTGGAGGGTCTTGAGGAACGTCTTGGTCGATGGCTGTGCCAGCTTCAATGTCTGCACCATCTATCCCTGCTGCCAGGGAAATCTCTGGGGAGGCAAGCACTTCAGCCCTCTCTTCTTCTTCCAAGCGAAGGGCACACTGCGACATTAAAGTCCTCCTCAAGCGTTCAGACAAATAGTTGAAGTTAGCCTCCCGGTTGTGCTTCCAGAACTCGTAGAGGCAAAGATGAGTGGCTTCCTTGTATTTCTCCAAGTTCTTAGCTCCAGCTTCCTCAAGCTCTTTCACTCGTTTTTCGAGTTCCTCCGCCTCCTGCCTACTTGCGATCATATCAAGCTCGAGCTGTACAGCTTGTTGATTTTTGAGTGTGGAGCTTTCCCTGAATTTTTCCCTGGCTTCGTTGGATTTCTTCAGGGCGTTCCGGGTTTCCAGCAGCTCCTCGGTCAGAGTAGCTTTTTGCTCCAGCAGTTCTTCTTTCTGCTTAGACAGCTCCGTTTTCTCCGCAAGGAACTCGCCATTCTGTTTGGTAAGCTCGTTGTTTTTAGCTTCGAGTGATTTCTTAGCCTCGGCGAGCCTGGTATCGAAATTCTTGCCCCGAGACACCAACGCCCCAGCACGTCGCCAGCCAGCGGTTATGGTCAATAGTCCCTGAAGTCGGATAGAAAAAGATAAAATAGAGGCAGGGAATCGAAAATAAATGTTACATCATCAGAAGTTGACTTATGCTAACTATCTCGTTCAGTCCTCTATTGAGAACTTGATTAGCCTCCATAGAGGTAGTTTTAGTAATAGAAGCCTGACTGCGTTTATGCTTGGAGAGCTTGTATATTCTCTCCCTAGCAGAGCTGACCACGATATTGGGCAGGGAGCCTTCGAGCGGAGTGCACAAGGTTTGGCTGCTAGGGGCCTTAGGAGAAGGCTGCTGGTCGATGGGTGTTGCAGGATTGGAGGTTTGCTCAACCGAAAGAGTTGAGGCCGGCTGCTCGAGTGGCGATGAAGGTGGTGAGTTCTCCTTCGAAGGGGCGATAGCCGGAGGGTCATCAGTTTGGGCCTTCTTTGAGGCAGTTTTACTGCTCTCCCCCCGAGCCCTCTTGCTGTTCTTCTTCTGGCTAGAAGAGGCGGCAACAGCCCTGTAATGCTCAAACATGTCTTCAGAGTCCATATCTGCATAAAAGGAAACAACGCAGGCAGTAAGACAAGATGGTCACATAGGGCCAAAAAATGAAAGTGAAGAGATTACAAGTAAAGTACCCGCGCTACAACTATTGGTCGCTACATTATTTACTGAACTACTTACTGCTTGGAAGAAATTTGAATTTAAGATTGGAGCATTCTTAAGTTGCCATCCCCGTTGAACAGATGACAGGGAATTGGCAAATTGTTTAAAAGCGAAATTACTATACCGTTGTCATCCGAAGAGTCGTCAGAGAGTTCGGTAGGCTTGGTGGCCTTCTGCTTTCCTTTTCCTTTGGGGGCTGAGGGCCTCTCTGCTCGAGGAGTGCTAGCAGGTTCCGTGATTGTGACCCCAGTTGGCCTCCTCCGTGAAGGAGACGCCTGAGGTTGCTACTCGGGTTCCCCTTCGGCACGAGCACTCCCTGTCGAAGGCCCCCTCGTCTTTGATTGGGGGGCCCAAAGGTCGGCCAACCTAAGGTTAGCCTCAGTAACCAGAGCCTTGACACTCTTTTTAGCATCTAGCATGCCAACTAAGATTGCTGCCCTCGACACCATTCCCGGAGTTGGGTTTGGTCGCAGCCACAGGCCTGGAATACATCAAGAGTTTAAGATATTGCGGAGGAAAACACCAAGAGAAGAATTCAGCTAGTGATAAGAAATTTTTAACTCCACGAGCGAAGGCCAGATTGTCTGCGACCAGGTCGGCCGTAAGTAATTACTCCTGATGGTACCTCCCCACGTTCGAGATGTGGGTTGTGTCAGTCAGGAAAGTGCGCCTGGTTTCCTGATGATAAAGATGGAAGAACCCCATGCCTTCTTGGTTGGGGTTAGACTTGAGGTCGAACAAGTAGTTGACCTCATGTGGCAACGGCACAGGCCATTTTTTCTGGCTATACAGGATATAGAGTGCAGCGAGCATTCTATATCTGTTTGGGGTAATTTGGAAGGGGGCAACTCCAAAATAGTTGGCCACCCCCTGAAAGAATGCATGAAGAGGCAAAGTGGCTCCTGCCTCAACATGAAACCGCGACCAGGCACTGTAGGCACCTCCAGGCAGATTAGCCCTTTGGTCTGGGTTAGGTTTGACTAGGATCACCTCTGTCAGATTGTATTTATTTAAGTAGTTGGCGATCATTCTGATCATCACCCTAATTTCAGAGACTACATGCCACTTGACATCCGGCTAAGTAGCGTGTCGAGGGCGAGCATGCCTTTGCACATTTGGATCGGGAGCATTTTCGTCTCGACCACTGGTCGAGGGAGCATCAGTAGTAGGCTGATGAGAAGTGTTGGAAGTTTTTCTTTTTCGAGCTTTGGTTTTGGTACGACCCATGTTTTGAGTCAAAACTGGGGAAGTGTTTAAGTTAATGCGAGAAAAAGGAATATCTGATATTAATGTCGAAGGTTGTTCTTCGTCTTCAAGCAGTTGAACTAGGAGGTCATCGTCAATGGGTCTTTTTCATCCCCACGAGTCTTACATATGAACTACAAACAGACAAAGGAGGAGATAAGACGCACAGCCTGGAAGCTTATGTTGAAAGTTGGAATAACGTTTCTCGCGTCTATCGACCAGCAGAATTCTAACCGAAACACTAAGTTTTATGCTAGCTGTTGACTGCGTTTTGGGCCAACGACGTGTAGACGTCAAAAACGATAAAAACCTTCAAGAGAAATAAACGACACAGATGATTTTTATAGTGGTTCAGCCCCAATGTGTTGGTAATAGCCTAATCCACTTAGAGTTGTGATTATAGATCTACACTCAAGATCAGATGAACCTGAGTCAACTGAATTTCTTCAATGCAGATTACAAGAATACAAGAATTCTCTCAAATACAAGTACTTTCTCTCTAGGAAATTAGAATTCGAAAAGTCCCAAAAGTCCCCTTTATGATGCCATAAGCCTTGTATTTATAGGCTCAGGATCGTACAGATGGTATCCCCCCATAATCGGGATATTTTGTTATTCTCATTATATTTAATTTACAATAATATTCATAATATAACAATATACTATATTCGTGGGCTAAACTGAGAGATTCTCGCACAAGCCAAGACCGATTCTTTTTGAAGCCGTTTCTGGGATCTCTTGCATAGCCCTGCTCTGTCTAGTCGATCCATATCACATTCAGGCTGGTCGACCAAACTTTCACTGGGCAAACACACACCTAACTGGGCAGACATGCACTTGACTGGGCAGACAAGCACTTGACTGGGCAGACATGCACTTGGCTGGGCAGACATGCACTTAACTGGGCAGACATGCACTTGGCTGGGCAGACATGCACTTGGCTGGGCAGACATGCACTTGGCTGGTCGGACATGGTCATGACTGGTCGGACATGGTCATGACTGGTCGGCCAAGGTCATGCCTAGGCAGACAAACACATGACTGGTCGGACATGGTCATGCCTGGGCAGACAAACACATGACTGGTCGGACATGGTCATGCCTGGGCAGACAAACATGTGACTGGCCAGTCAAAAATTCTTCATCGGTCTACCGGGTCACTCCTAAGCCAGATCACCCAACCATTTCTTGCCATTTGTCATTTCTATTGCCACGTCATCGAACTCCAATTTTTGGGGATAACATTTGCCCCCCAAGTTTATTATATGATATACTCACATAATAAACTTTTCTTCTAGCAAAATGCTTTTGAGGTCATCCAAAAGCTTCCATTTGGTCGATAACTTTCACGTAATCCCACAATTGAACTTGTCTTTTGATTTCTTCAAATTCTATTTTTTGATCTTGTGGTAGTATCCCATGAGTAAGAAAACATGTTTGTGCCCCATGTCCTTGAGATTTATTGTCCTTATGGACCTTATAGTTAGTTGGTCATTATTTTTTCTAACCATTCGGACAATGGGTATGCCCCAAGCTGCTCGGACACAAAAGATTTAGTCTTGAATTTCTATGCCCACCAATCGGTCACCTAGATGCCCCTCGGACACCTTGATGTTCCTCGGACATGCACTCGGACACCTCGGCACTGGCTGGTCGGATGCCTCTGTAACGCCCTACTACCTTAGAGCCGTTACTAAGTGAGTTTTTAAGACAAAACAGTGTGCAATGAACTCGCTAACCGAGGTTTTGAGACAAAAGTGTGACTAATTAAGATTTAAGGCTGTAATTTTAGAAAATGCATCGTTTCATTTAAAACTGCTAGTATTAAACATTTGGGATCCCAAAATAAGGTTTGAAAACTATTTATATCTTGAAATAAGTTTACAGTTGATAAATCATAAAATCATAGATTATTACAGCCATTTTCAAATAAACCCCCAACCAAAGCAGTCGGGCAGGCCAAACATGTACGCGCCGCTTCACGCTCTCCGTACTCATGGTTGGTTGATTCAGTCATTGCCCTTACCTGCAACACAGAGCACCCGTGAGCCGAAGCCCAGCAAGAAAACTCATGCAGAACATAACATATGCAATGTATACAGTTTATCATAACAGATAATCCACAAATAAACAAGTCAACCAATAGACGAAGCAAACACGGCCATGCCGCCCCAGGACCCTTACCAAAGCCCTGGGGTATCGGTTCTCACCGCGAGGATAACTCATGTATCCCTTGGGTCCCACCCTGAATATAGCATAACACATGAATTCACCGGGCCCCGCCCTGACTATAGCATCCCATGTGCTAGGTGTTACTTTCGGCCCACGGCCGCCCCGGCTTACGCCGTACTCGGCCCTTGCCGTTCATTTCATCATAATCACACATATAGTACATTCGAAATAATCATTCACACACATCATGATTCATTTAAGGTTAAACATTTGCACATAATACAATCTGGGGCCATGCCCTAACCTCGGGTGTTATAGTTTTCTTACCTGCATTCCGAGCCTCCTGATGCACCAAAGTCGCGAGCACGGTCCTCTAGCACGAGCCTCCAAAGAACCTAGTCACAACACACAAGAAACATCCCTCATTACTAACCAACCCAAAAACACTTCCCGAGACCAATCCCACACTCCCGGGACTCCCAAATTCCTAAAACAGTTCATCGGAAACATCCCCCGAACCCCCGGAGCGAAAGCTGAAAAATGCAAATTTTGGTGTCCTGAAAATGGCCTAGCACCGCGGCTCAGCCCTACAGGGCCGCGGCGCTAATCAAGTCAGAGGCCCCATCCCCTCCTGCCTTCAGCCTTGCGCCGCGGCGCCCAAGAACAGGGCCGCGGCGCCCCAACGCGAACCCAGAAAAACTGGGTTTTTCCCTTGCATTTCATCATCCAAAACATCTCCAAAACAGCCCAAACAAAACCTAAACCCCCAAAACCCAATTCCAAACTTCAAATAGACCATTAAACAACTCAGAAACACAATCAAAGAAACCAAACACACAATCAAATCCCCAAAATCCACATCTTTGATTTTCAACTTCAGAAAATATAAAACCCAAAACCAAACTTAAACCATGCTTAAATTCATCAAACCATAACAGAAACAAGCCTTAAATGTGTATAAAATTCCTTACCTCAAATGGAGAATCCATCCCTAAGCTTCCTTCATCTCCTAAGTCTCCAATTCAGCTCCTCCACTCATCTTCTTCTTCTTCATGCCCTAACTTTTCCTTCTCTTTTCTCTTCTCTTCCAACTCTATCAAGACCAACAAATGCCCCTAAATACCCAAACCGTGACCCACTAAAACCCAGCTGAGAATTGCCTATTACCCTTGCCAAATGACCATGCTACCCCTCCAAATGATCCTTTCCCAACTAAGTCCTCAAGGGTACTCTAGTCCTTTCACTAATATTTCAATTTTACCATTTTCCAACTAAACTTGTTACTCACAGCAGTAACTAATGGTTACCCAGGTTACTAAATCTCCAATAACCATTACCCGCTAAATCTCAACTTAAATCATAAAATTCCCGAGGTACCCCTAGGCTCCTCCCGAGCCGGGTACAAAATCCCGTTGTGACTCTGAAGTTAACTAGCTCTCTAGGACCGTCTCGGCACGTGCATCACAATAATAAAACCACACTCACGTGGTACAATTCACGGAATACAATTATCACATACCAACACAGTTATGCCCAAGATGGCCAAACTTACAATTATGCCCTTCTAACACGATCCGGGCCTACATGCATACTAGTAAACATAGCCATGCATCTCAGTTAAACAAATAGCCAAATAACATGCTTTAAATCATAACCATGCATTTAACTCATGAAATCACACATGAATCCCTTCGTGCCCTCCTGGCACGCTAATCAAGGCCCTCAAGCCTTATTAGCGAATTTGGGTCGTTACAACTATCCCCTCCTCATAAAAATTTCGTCCTCGAAATTTACCCAAACACATCAGTCAGCAACCCGCAACCTGACCATAATCTCCAAGGTCCATCGCCTTACTTTAGTTCCCATCAATGCTCTTTCAGGAGTAACAATCTTGCCCCGCAAGATCTCGTCTAATAGCCATATCTTGATAGCTCCTTGTTAACCCTACAACCCTGCCGAAGCCCAGGGTCTGCCTAGATTACAATGACCCATTCATTGTCTTATTCCTGATTCCAGAGATACTCAAAAGTCATCAACTCTACTAGGTGGGATCAACTTGTAGGCCCCGCTGGCCTAACCCTTAGTACAACTTCAGTTTACGCTGAATTAAGAGTCAGAACTCTCCCTTCTTTCTCTGAACACCTTACAGATCCTCGTCTGTTACCACGCAGAGATGCAACTCTTTCTTCCCGAAACTTTATTTCCTCATCACTTAGCAATTTACCAGCTCTTTATTCTTTCAAATAGGCAAACACTCCTGCCTTAAGAAGTTTCAACGACCATCTTGGCTTTCTCTCTAAACTAAAGCCAAACTGTAGTATTCATTATCTTTCATCTCTTACCAAGCCCTCTGCCGCGTTACATTAACAAGACACCAGCAACTGCCACCACGACTAACTTACCAGGGATTACACTTCCCTTAATACCTCAAGTATTCGCCTACTCAGCGCTTAATTCTTTAAGATATCTGATGAACTTTCAGACTGCCATCCCACTTGCAATCAACTGATAGTCCCAGATTCCCACTCTGTTCTTTTCGTTCTCTAAATCCATTCCCACAATTTAAAATACTATAGGGCCTCAATTCAGTATCATCGACGTTCTATCCTGAAACCAGTTCACTTGACCCAACAACATTAACTCCATCAACTGAGTTGAAACTTTTCATGTCCAAACACCTCACTCAAGGTCTACAGTGTTTTATTCTCATGATACAATACCACATCACTTAAGCCCTCAGGGTCCAAAGGAAATCGCTAGATTCTATCACCCGCTCGACCCTCCTGGTACGACGTACCCTAGGAGGTGGAATGATGTCCACTCAGAACCCTCATTCAAAGCCAAATCCTAACTGGATCCCCCACTCGATCCTGGTCTCCTACTTGTACCACCCTGACAGGGTCCTTCCCTGTTCAACTTAAGCCAACACTTTGAATTCCATAGCTCAGTGACACCCACCAGCTAACCATTACCTACTAACATTATGTCGATCTCAGTCGTTGCCTTGTCCACTCCATTACAGCCTATAGCGTTATTCCTTGACTGATACACGCCTCCCAGCTAGGAGTTCCGCCTCCCACTATATCTCCCCTCGCCCACTCGAGGATTTCAAACACTGATCATCTGTCTGCTACGTTTCACCACCTCTGTGTCTCAACGCTATCTTTCTTATTAATACCCGACACCCAAGTACCTTATGCCATCACTTCTTTACTTAACCATAACACACACGCATTCCAGCATTACTAGATACTAATCAATTCTTACCTTGCCTTCTGAATTTCCTTTTGATTTGACACCACTCAGTCCGTCTAACCTCAAGTTTTACGGTTCTCCTCATCTCTGATGTAGTTTTCTCCGGAGGTGCTTGTGTAATAGATGTCGCGCTTACCAATCTTGCTATGCTTTCTGTTCTTTAAACGTTCTTCATTAGCTTCTTTGTTACTTCAAATCAAATCTTCTCATGCCTGTCCTTTCTCCTTGTAGCTCTAATCTGAGTATTCCTGACGACGCTCAAACTAACCATCCGTAGAACCTTACCTGAGACTCCGCCTTCTGGGTACAAACGTCTTTCGCATAGTCACTTACTCACCATTTCCGTCTGGGAGTAATCCATATGTACTGCTCGTGAACTTGAAGGGAACTTTCCTGAACCATTCTTGTATCCTCTACTTAAAGAACTTACCTGTGCTGCCGTAGCTTGAACCAAATCTAGAATCTTTGTTACCAACTCCTCACATTTTACTCAGTTCAAAACAGAATTCCTAAAATGTCTGTTTCCTTGGTTTCCAACTGGTAATAAACAGGCCATAGATCAATTCTTAGGGACATCGTCCCACCTTGTATCCAACCTTTGTACTTTTCGTCCTAACCCTGTAATGCTAACAGTCCCCGCAGTACAACACTCTGGCTACTCCAGGGCCAAATTCCTTCGATTGCTTCATTAGACTTTCTGTCGGCCAAAACCGTCTTTTACAACATTCCTTATACCAATCCTATCTGTAGTCTGACCTTGAAGTATTACCTAAATCTTTCTGTGCATATCCACATAGCTTTCCCACTGGTCAGCTCTGACTCCTTTACGTACTCCAGATGATATCCTCAACAACCCATGGTTATTCCTTAACTGATTAACTTTCTCACTATGAGTTTCATAATCACCTGCTTCCCAATTCATTTGCCAAAAGTTTCTAATTCCTTCTCAATAGGTATTGCTGACCTCAGCCTCTCAAATGGCACCCTAGAGGCAACCTCTCTATGTCCATCACCCTCTCGGAGCACTCACAACACCGAGTCCTTCCAGTTCGATACATGTCCAAAGCATAAACCATTCTGTTAAATACTCATCCTTGAGGACTCAGCCTCGAACTTGTAATGTATCGACGCATTCCAGTTCTCTGTTTCCCTCACCATGGGAAATCCATCCTATCATCTCAAGTCATTCTACGCAGAAGTCACGCCCCCACCTGACCTCCTCCCAGGTGGCATCCTTTCCCTTATGCATACACAATAACCTCCCTAGTTCCTGTCACCAACTTGATAATTACCTCTTCCATCAGGCTTCTTTCCAATCTCAAATCAGGTGCCCAAGCACTGTCTGGGGTCCTTCTACCTCAAAATTGAGAATCCGACCTCGCCGCGTTCTATCAACACGAGTACCATCTTATCGGCCAGACCTTTTCCCCTTTCTGGCAAAACCAGAAGCCACAGAACTATCCGGGGTTCTATCAACTTGACTATCACAATTCTCTCTTTACTAACTCCGTCAAAGGAAGCACTGCCCTTGCGGCTCTAGCACTCATGCTCTATACATCAACCATCAGTTCCTCAAACAATATGGCCCTCTCCGCCATCCACATGCAGACAAACACTCTTTCCTCAAAGCAGCCCAAATGCCTTAGACTATTCCAGATCTCATGTCCTTAAATGGGTCGCCACCAATTCCAGATACATCCATCTGTATAAATTTCTGAAATGAACTATCCAATTCACCAACCCATTGATCTACGCTGTCGTTACCCATAACAGTCCAAACCAGACTTAAACATTTGCCCGTCTCCACGGTTTTAATCATGTCTTTAAAACCTCTTCTAACCATTCATCATCTAGGTTCTTCCCAACCCATTAAGCCCGTACTTCAGCCCGAGTACCATTTCCAGGCATCTCCCTGCCTCAACATTGAACACAACCCTCTAATCAGGATATCTCATCCTCTTAATCAAGGGTGGAATTAACTCTGCTCATCTATTGGTAAATTCCTTGTCAACTCGTACCTTCCTCGACACTAGAGGATAACACCCCTTAAGCCTTTCATATAGTACCCTTATCTGTCCATTCCTCACAGTAACCCAACACTGGCCACCTTACTGTTAAAACATCGAAATCAGCTATTTCCCCAGAGAAATCTGCTGTTCTTCTATCCCATCTCAACTAACAAACTCCACAGCCTACTCACACACTAGTGACTTTCTGCTGCTGCTTCAGGGATAACTGGAGATCTCAACTCCAACTTATATCTAGAATCCCCTTTTAACACCATATCAGGTCCCCAAACCCTTCTAGGAACCAACAACTCGAGTTCATCTGTCTAAACGGACCAAACTCCTGAACTCTGAGGTTCATACCCTGAACCAAACCACAACTAGGTCCAAATATCCACAGGTATAATGCACACATAAGCCTATACTAGGTCAAATCCACAATGATATACATTTAGCTACCAGATACTATTATCACTAAGTATATCCACACTCAACATGCTTCACACAAGCAAATAAACGGATATAACATACAGATTCAACTTAAACAATCGACCACATAGCTCAATATTATGCCAATATTCATCCACATACATAATTATGTTATTCAGCATGCATCAATCTCAACATGCAATAATCAAGGGCCAGGCCCTATCAGTACCTCATTGCATATGTTATCTCATTCCTCATGCTCCATATAAATAAACAGGCAAGCAGGGCATTCAAACATATATTCAGCATATCAATCAATCATACCAACCAACCCTGAGTCGAGCTTGTCACTGACAGCGAGCGTACATGTTCGGTCGATCTCCAGAACCAATAAACCTTGGCTCGCTCTGATACCAAGTTGTAACGCCCTACTACCTTAGAGCCGTTACTAAGTGAGTTTTTAAGACAAAACAGTGTGCAATGAACTCGCTAACCGAGGTTTTGAGACAAAAGTGTGACTAATTAAGATTTAAGGCTGTAATCTTAGAAAATGCATCGTTTCATTTAAAACTACTAGTATTAAACATTTGGGATCCCAAAATAAGGTTTGAAAACTATTTATATCTTGAAATAAGTTTACAGTTGATAAATCATAAAATCATAGATTATTACAGCCATTTTCAAATAAACCCCCAACCAAAGCAGTCGGGCAGGCCAAACATGTACGCGCCGCTTCACGCTCTCCGTACTCATGATTGGTTGATTCAGTCATTGCCCTTACCTGCAACACAGAGCACCCGTGAGCCGAAGCCCAGCAAGAAAACTCATGCAGAACATAACATATGCAATGTATACAGTTTATCATAACAGATAATCCACAAATAAACAAGTCAACCAATAGACGAAGCAAACACGGCCATGCCGCCCCAGGACCCTTACCAAAGCCCTGGGGTATCGGTTCTCACCGCGAGGATAACTCATGTATCCCTTGGGTCCCACCCTGAATATAGCATAACACATGAATTCACCGGGCCCCGCCCTGACTATAGCATCCCATGTGCTAGGTGTTACTTTCGGCCCACGGCCGCCCCGGCTTACGCCGTACTCGGCCCTTGCCGTTCATTTCATCATAATCACACATATAGTACATTCGAAATAATCATTCACACACATCATGATTCATTTAAGGTTAAACATTTGCACATAATACAATCTGGGGCCATGCCCTAACCTCGGGTGTTATAGTTTTCTTACCTGCATTCCGAGCCTCCTGATGCACCAAAGCCGCGAGCACGGTCCTCTAGCACGAGCCTCCAAAGAACCTAGTCACAACACACAAGAAACATCCCTCATTACTAACCAACCCAAAACCACTTCCCGAGACCAATCCCACACTCCCGGGACTCCCAAATTCCTAAAACAGTTCATCAGAAACATCCCCCGAACCCCCGGAGCGAAAGCTGAAAAATGCAAATTTTGGTGTCCTGAAAATGGCCTAGCGCCGCGGCTCAGCCCTACAGGGCCGCGGCGCTAATCAAGTCAGAGGCCCCATCCCCTCCTGCCTTCAGCCTTGCGCCGCGGCGCCCAAGAACAGGGCCGCGGCGCCCCAACGCGAACCCAGAAAAACTGGGTTTTTCCCCTGCATTTCATCATCCAAAACATCTCCAAAACAGCCCAAACAAAACCTAAACCCCCAAAACCCAATTCCAAACTTCAAATAGACCATTAAACAACTCAGAAACACAATCAAAGAAACCAAACACACAATCAAATCCCCAAAATCCACATCTTTGATTTTCAACTTCAGAAAATATAAAACCCAAAACCAAACTTAAACCATGCTTAAATTCATCAAACCATAACAGAAACAAGCCTTAAATGTGTATAAAATTCCTTACCTCAAATGGAGAATCCATCCCTAAGCTTCCTTCATCTCCTAAGTCTCCAATTCAGCTCCTCCACTCATCTTCTTCTTCTTCATGCCCTAACTTTTCCTTCTCTTTTCTCTTCTCTTCCAACTCTATCAAGACCAACAAATGCCCCTAAATACCCAAACCGTGACCCACTAAAACCCAGCTGAGAATTGCCTATTACCCTTGCCAAATGACCATGCTACCCCTCCAAATGATCCTTTCCCAACTAAGTCCTCAAGGGTACTCTAGTCCTTTCACTAATATTTCAATTTTACCATTTTCCAACTAAACTTGTTACTCACAGCAGTAACTAATGGTTACCCAGGTTACTAAATCTCCAATAACCATTACCCGCTAAATCTCAACTTAAATCATAAAATTCCCGAGGTACCCCTAGGCTCCTCCCGAGCCGGGTACAAAATCCCGTTGTGACTCTGAAGTTAACTAGCTCTCTAGGACCGTCTCGGCACGTGCATCACAATAATAAAACCACACTCACGTGGTACAATTCACGGAATACAATTATCACATACCAACACAGTTATGCCCAAGATGGCCAAACTTACAATTATGCCCTTCTAACACGATCCGGGCCTACATGCATACTAGTAAACATAGCCATGCATCTCAGTTAAACAAATAGCCAAATAACATGCTTTAAATCATAACCATGCATTTAACTCATGAAATCACACATGAATCCCTTCGTGCCCTCCTGGCACGCTAATCAAGGCCCTCAAGCCTTATTAGCGAATTTGGGTCGTTACAGCCTCAATATCCGCTCAGATGCCCAAGGCTTAACTCCTCTGACGCGTGCTGCTCGGACACAGCCGCTCGGACACGCATGCAGCCGCTCGGACAATCCTCCAACCGCTCGGATGCAGCACTCTTTCCCAACCGATCGGACCATTGCAGCCAGCTAATCAGACACAGCCTTCTTCCGCTTGGACGCTAAGGCACCACCTTCCAAATGCACGCCTGGCTGCTCGGATGTGCCCTATCCGATCAGACACACAGCCAGGCCGCTTGACGTTTAGCCTCGGATGTGCGGCACCACCACTCGGGCATATGCTTAGGCAGCCATGCCATATGCCAAAAACTTATCCCTCCAAAACCATCAAAGCACCTTGTTCTAATCTCCCAAAAGTATTTTGAGAGATTGATTTCTCTCAATCAATCTTGTGGAAAAATTGACTTCTTTTCTCAAAGAAATTTTTTCACTATGTGGTAAGTATTTTTACTTTGCATTCATTTACTCGTGTTTGTTTGATTCACTCCAGGGACTCATCGATGTTATTCATGCTAAACAACAGAGTTTCCTACTCGATCGGTGATACATGCTTAGCCAACCAGGGAAGTTGTATCTGCTCTCCCAACCAGGAAACTTTGCACCTGATCAGCTAAACCTTGTACCCGGCTAGTAGTTTGCTCTTTATTCTTGTGAAGACAATTGTTGCTCAGCAGCTTTGATATTTCTCTCTTACAGCTGAGTTGTTGGCATTTATACTTTACTTTTCTTTTCTAACTTAAAACATTCTAAGTCTTTTTAGACTTAAAAAGTTATAAGTTTTTTGTGAATAGTAAAGTCACTCTGATGTATGCCTTATATTTTCGCATGAGTACTTAGTTTTGTAACTTATAAATTTTAGACATTTCATAAGTCCATACTAAGTATACTTTCTCACACTCTTATTGCTCTAACATTTTATGAGCATAATGTTTATTGTCACACGAATATCTGCTTCTAACTTGAAATTTTAAAAAACTCCAAGTTACTTAAGCTTTGTCAAACAAGTTAGCTTAATGGCCTTTTTGGAATTCAAAAATTTACAAGTCAGCCTAAAAACAGATATATTAACTCGTGCTCTTATTGCCTATGTTAAATTATATACCAGTATACCCCATGTGCCCCCCAGGTGATCGAGGGTTGAAAGATCCTGGGTCACTCGCTACTTGACCGAATCTATTCGAGCAGTTAATTGCTCGTGAAACACATAGAATATATGGAAAATATTCGAGCAGTTGAACACTGCTTGTACGTATCGACCAGTTGAAAACTGTCCGATTTTACCGACCAGTTGAACACTGCTCGGATAACTAACACACATGCATATTTGTAGCAAGAATCGACCACGTTGCGCGTAGTCTCTTTTATTACTCGTAAATTAAAAAGGACAAAACATGTCTAATAACGAGTCTTAAACAACCAAAATTGTTCAAAAATAAAATGACTGGTTAGGAAATAACCAGCTCATAAACCAAACTTAAACAACAAGCCAAACAACTCAAAATCAAGCTACCACTCTGAAAGTGGTATTCATAAATAATATATCCTCCGATGCTCACCACTCCAGTGGTTTCTGATCCTAGCACTCCCGCTCAGCATACCTCTCCCTTGCTTCGTTGCTATCCTCAGCTAAGTGTGGACCTCCACATATAGTGTCTAAGGTAAAGTCCACAAGTCCGGGTTGCAAGGGTGGAGATCTTTGTCGCTTGAAACCAGGATTGATGCTGCCTCCTTCTCCTTGGGGTGTCTCTGCCTGGTACTTCCTCAACTTGCCCAATTAGAGAAGAAATTATATCTCGTCCTTGAGGTGATTGCATTCATTCATGTCATAACCATAATCTCCATGGAAACTACAAAACTTATTCATATCTCTTTTCCTCATCTCTTTCCTGGTGGGGGGAGGCTTCTTGTAGGGAACCTCTTCATGACTAGCAAGATATATCTCTGCTTGACTGGTCGAGAGAGTGGTGTAGTTAGTGAACTGAGGCTCATACTTGGTTGGCTTTTCATTTGAACTCAACTTTACTTTCTTTTCCTCATGGTGGTCAGACCCGTTATTTCCATGTTTCTTTCCACCATCCTTACGAGAGTCAGTTGATCCGTTTGGATTGTTTTTTTCATTCTCCTCTTTCTCGATTACATCATCCAATTTCATATACTTGTCTGCTCGGTCAAGAAATTGTTGAAGTGTTGAAATTGGATTTCTATGTATGCTATCCCACAAAGGGCTCCGATAATTTATCCCAGCAGATATTGCAACCATCTTCCCCTTATCTCCTACAACAGTTTCTCTATTGGCTTCTCTCATGAATCTCTGTATATAATTCTTTAGAGACTCATCTTTTCCTTGTTTGATATCTGCCAAGTGGTTGGCATAAACTGGTGGAGTCCGGGCAGTGTTGAATTATCTACAAAACTCCTTCCTGAATGCTTCCCAAGAGGTAATGGAGTTTGGCTTAAACTTCCAATACCATTCCTGGGCAGTGTCCTACAATGTAGTCGGGAAAACTCTACACCAATAATCGTCACTTATTCCGAGCAATTCCATCTGGTCCTCGAATTTCCCAACATGTCTGATGGGATATGCCTTTTTTGTATATATTGGCAAAACCAGTGCTTTATATTTTTCCGGAGGCTGGGCTACTCTAATCCGGGCACAAAATGGGCTACCACTCCAGTGGTCTATCGCGACTATCTCAGAAGGTCATTTTGACAAACCTTGCACTGCAGCTGTTAGCATGTCAAGATGGGCTTGGATGGCTGGTGCAACTGATGAGGTTCGAAGGTCTTGACTGCCTGGTCAGGCATTACCATCTAGTGCACTGTCGTCAAGTATTTCTACTTTACTGGCAGGGCGGTTCAGATTTTTCCCTTCGACCCAGACGGTCCTCCTCTTGTTAGTGATAACGTCCCTCAGATCCTTCCGGGAAGCATGCTCTCCTGCCCGATCGAACATCGTACTTTTCGATTTTTCAGAGGGCTTATTACGCGGGACTTGCGCTCTCCCTCTACGCTGCTGGCTGGGGTGCAGTGGAGGCCTTTCGGTACACCCTGGGTAGTCTTTTCCTCCTTGTTGGTCATTTCCCTCCTTTTCCTTTGACTGGTTGGTGTGATGACTATCAGCCTCATCACGACCATGCCCATCTTTGAATTGTGAAGTCCTCTTCTCTCGAGGAGTCTTGGTCTGATCCTGCCTGGGTGGAGTATTTTTACTGCCTGACTGGTGACTCCCTGATCTAGAAGTCTTTGATCGGTGGCTCCTGGAGGGGGTTCTAGAGTGCTCCCTTTGCATCGAGGCAGTTCTGGATCGGTCCCCATCATCTTCCTGACCAGGGGGGTTACTCCTGCTTCTGCCCGGTCCTCAAGAATCGGGTCTATCAGTGTTCTTACGACCAGCTTCTGTGGTCCTTGCTCCTGGGGTGGCTGCCCCTCATGCTACAGCTTGGGCATTGGCTTGGGCTAGCTGCGTAGCTGCCTCCAGAGCGAGTGCAGCCTCGTGATGTCGCCTATCGGCCTTCTCCTGCTGTCACTTGATCTCCTCGCTTCTGGCCTCCATCTCTTGTCTTTGCTGCTCAAACACCGCTTTCTGCCTAGCCATCTCTTCAGCGAATGCCTCCTGTCTGGCGTTGAATTGTGCCATCTCCTCGTGGAAGGCCCCCATGGCTTCCTGGAGTTCTTCAACTTTTGGAATCAAGTCCTCGAGCACGACTCTAGGCTTAGTCTCACGGTCTTGTGGGCCAGGACCTTCTGATCTGGCAAGCTCTTTAGAGGAGCTTGTCTTCTTGGAGGCCGCACTGGTGTTCTTAGGCGCCATAATACTTCAGGGACCGCCTGTCTTTCTCTTCAGGCTCTCAATGAAAGCACCAAAATGTTGACCGCGTTTTTGGCCAACTACGTGTAGACGTCAAAAACGATAAAAACCTTCAAGAGAAATAAACGACACAGACGATTTTTATAGTGGTTCAGCCCCAATGTGTTGGTAATAGCCTAATCCACTTAGAGTTATGATTATAGATCTACACTCAAGATCAGATGAACCTGAGTCAACTGAGTTTCTTCAGTGCAAATTACAAGAATACAAGAATTCTCTCAAATACAAGTACTCTCTCTCTAGGAAATTAGAATTCGAAAAAGTCCCAAAAGTCCCCTTTATGATGACATAAGCCTTGTATTTATAGGCTCAGGATCGTACAGATGGTATCCCCCCATAATCGGGATATTTTGTTATTCTCATTATATTTAATTTACAATAATATTCATAATATAACAATATACTATATTCGTGGGCTAAACTAAGAGATTCCCGCACAAGCCAAGACCGATTCTTGTTGAAGCCGTTTCTGGGATCTCTTGCGTAGCCCTGCTCTGTCTAGTCGATCCATATCACATTCAGGCTGGTCGGCCAAACTTTCACTGGGCAGACACGCACCTTACTGGGCAAACATGCACTTAACTGGGCAGACATGCACTTGACTGGGCAGATATGCACTTGACTGGGCAGACATGCACTTGATAAGGCAGACATGCACTTGACTAGGCAGACATACTCTTGACTAAGGAGACATGCACTTGGCTGGTCAGACATGGTCATGACTGGTCGGACATGGCCATGACTGGTCGGCCAAGGTCATGCCTGGTCGGACATGGTCATGCCTGGGCAGACAAACACATGACTGGTCGGACATGGTCATGCCTAGGCAGACAAACATGTGACTAGCCAGTCAAAAATTCTTCACTGGTCTACCGGGTCATTCCTAAGCCAGATCACCCAACCATTCCTTGCCATTTGTCATTTCTATTGCCACGACATCGAACTCCAATTTTTGGGGATAACACTAGCAGTTTGAAAAACGGATCAAAAAGTGAAAGTGAAAAGTTTTCTGAAAAGAAGCATTTTCAACTCCAAAAGGGCGGGAAAAACCCAGTTTTTCAACTAGCCTAAAAATCGAATTTTTACGTCGATTTTACGTCCTAAACCTATGATCCTGACTATCAAACTGATTCCTAACTTATATAGAGCAAAAATACACTACCCTATCAAGCATCAATGGTATATGCAAAATCCTCACAAATTTCTACTCAAGAACGCAAAAAGTTTCAGAGCACAGAAGCATCATACATGGCATCTCGAAAGGTCAAACGTCAAAGAAAATTTACCTGAACGAAGATTGGAGATCCTGAAAAATAGAAGCTTTGGGTTTGCAGGCGAAAGATCCTCGGCAGAGCGTCTGAAAACTTTGAAGTTCTGGGCTCTGAAATTGTAATGACCTAACTACTCTAGACTTTTGGACCATTAACGAAACTATACATACTAATCCTTAATAAAACTTACATTGTGAAAATACCATAACTTTATTAGGAAACTTGTAGAAATAAGAGTTACTTTCATAAAATAAGTAGGATATGGGATCCCATTGTCTTTAAAACAAAACATAATTTAAAGTGAAAAGGAGTTACATAGAAAGTGCGGAAAAATACATGTAAAACCATAAAAAAAAAAAGGTAAAACAAGACTACATCCTCGAAAATCGAACTCTCGACTCCTTGAGTCGATTCACCACCGATACACATTCTCCCAAGCATCCATGAATCTTACCGCCACTATAGATATTTTCCTGCACATATAAACAAAAAGGAATGAGCCTAATGCCCAACAAGGAAAAATCTAACACATAGTTCATATACATAATTTCATAAGAAACATAAAAACTTAACATAACACTTTATCATACACATACTATAATGGCCATTATTACTTGGTGTCCCATAGACTAAACAAGTCATATGCCCAAGAGATTAGTGGGGTCCTACTAGCTAAGTAGGTCATATGCCCATAATCTATTTGGGGTCTTGTTAGTCATATGGGTCATATGCCCAAGCCTACAAACATACATATTCATAACATATTTTATAACATATTTCATAACATAAAACATAAGATAACATAAGCATAAAACATATAGATTCTATCCTATTTTCCTTACCAAAGTTACCGGGATGTGAGAACAGAGTTGGGACTTTTGGAACACTCCTAAAACCATATATAACAGGGTGAGTAGATTTGAAGAAAAAGGAATGGAAGGACTAAACCTTTGAGAAACATACTTACCAAAACATTTTTGCTCAAGAACTTAGATTTCCTAACCAAGATAAAATTAAGGTTAGAGGCTGAGTAGAAGACTATGAGAACTTAAAAGAAAAGTACAGAATTGAACTAGAGTTTTGGGTTACCTTGAAGACTTGTAAGACCAATCTACACCTCAAACCGAAATACTATAAAATCTTACTTCCCCAAGTGTTTGATAAGCTTATGATGATCAAGCTTATGATTTCCCCAACCCAGGTGTTTACACTCTCACACTCACCTATCACTTGCAGCCTCTGAACTTAGAGCAAAAGATGAATAATGGCTGGGTACTAGGTCCTATTTATAGAGTTTAGGAATGAAAGGATCTTAATTTTACTTGAATAAAAATAATAGCTTTTTAGGTGAAAATAATTTGAATAATCGTTCAGTAGAGGCTGAAGACTCGTTCAAAAAGATGCTGGACTTATCAAGAGGTTGAATGGCTGAATGGAAAACAAATTCAAAATGTTTCAAAATATGCTGAAGGAGGCGATATATCGCCTGGGCCAGTATGCCCGAGGCTGTCGTGCATCGTCTCGTGTTTTCCGTATCTACATGCTGCGATATATCGCCCCCTATAGCTGCGATATATCGGCACACACTGATTAATTAAACACAAAATTACACATTTTTAGCTAAGTTTGAATGGAGTAAACAGCCTTGACTAAGCCCTCAACGTATTCAAAGCTGCTGACTGACCTTATAGCATTCAAACTTTACCCCTTATTAAATTTAATCCTCAAAATACTTAATCCTTAATCACCCATCCATAACATGTGCTTAAAATCCTATTG
Source organism: Humulus lupulus (assembly GCF_963169125.1). Taxonomy (NCBI): domain Eukaryota; kingdom Viridiplantae; phylum Streptophyta; class Magnoliopsida; order Rosales; family Cannabaceae; genus Humulus; species Humulus lupulus. The sequence continues at coordinate 147,768,461 of NC_084794.1, read as the reverse complement.
GTTGTTATCTAAACCTTATAGTATACTAAATATTATCCTTAATATCAGTCATATTAATCAAACCTTAAGTTAACATTAATATTCTTAAACTATAGGTTAAACTTAGAAAATCTACAAGTACTACTATGAGTGTCCAAATAATTCCCGGTCTGAACCAAAAATCCACAGTTACAAAGATAATGTTATAAATACTATAATACTACTATCTAACTAGCTAAGTAAAGTTTTTGGACTCTACAGAAATATGGTTCTTGAAAGCTCTTAGCAAAAACATGGCGAGTAAAAGGTTGAAAGAAGAAGGTGGGGGTTACTTATAGAAACCGAGGTGTGCCAAAAAGGGGTAATCATGGATTACCTTTTTCTAGGTATGGGGGTGTGTAACAGCCATTGTTATCCAAAAAAACATGCACGGATGACGTGGCAAGCAATTTTTGAACACGTGGCTGACACCTGGCAGAGTTCTGTTAGAGTATCGACCAGTAAGACATTACAGGCGCGGCAGTTGAGTTTTTCTTACGACCGGCATGGTTGTACACTCTGCATATTTCAATATGATCTTGGGTGAATCAAAGTCAATCCCGAGATTATCTCCTATGATTCCTGATTATCTGATTAATTAGGAGAGAATATTTGTAACAAAAACATGTAATCCTCCTTGAGCCTATAAATAGAAAAAGATAGCTCAAGGAATGGACTTTTTTGGCTATTAGATTAACGATTGTACTGTTTATCTCTCTCAGGTCTGTGAAACTCGGAGAACCCTAGTTCTTTGATCACTCCTTTGAGATCTCATATCAATAATAGCTTAAGTGGACATAGGTTATTACCAGTTTCTGGGGCCGAACCACTATAAATTCTTGTGTGCTTTACTGTTTTTGTCATTATATTCATTCCAACATATTTGTCCGCATCAAGCATTTTGACTCCGTGTCAGTTGACCAAAACAAGGGTCAATAGCCATCATAATGGTTTCTTGGAAGCCGAAAAGGTGCGATTGGACGTAGTTGGTTCACAGTTCCCGAGAGCGCACGAGGGACTCTGACAGATTTCGTGGGGCATATGAAAGGTTATTTTCCTAAGTTTACTTATTGCTGGTAAATAAACTTGGGGGGCAAATGTTATCCATAGAGCAGACGTGGATGACGTGGCAAACATTTTTAACACATGGTTGACACCTGGCAGAGGTTCTGTTTGACCATCAACCAGGGAGATTCCCCTGACATAACATTTAGATTTTATATACGACCAGCTTGGTCGTATACTCCGTATATTTTGAGAAGATCTTGTGCAATTGTAATCATATCCAAGATTATCTCTCATGATTCCCAAATATTTGATTATTTAGGAAAGAATATCTGTAACTAATTAATGTAATCATCCTTGAGCCTATAAATAGAGAAGAAATAGCTCAAGGGAGGGACTTTTAACTTTTGGCTAATTCTGAGTTTATGCTTTACAAGAGGATTATAGCTATTATCTTTCGATTGTATTATTCATCCCTCTAAGGCTTGTGAAACTCGAAGAACCCTAGTTCTATGATCACTCCTTTGAGAATCAATATCAATAATAGCTTAAGTGGACGTAGGTCATTACCAATTCGTGGGGTCGAACCACTATAATTTTCCGTGTCGTTTACTGTTCTTTCCATTAGACTTATTTCAATACTTCCTATCACATCAAGCATTTGACTCCCTGTCAGTTGACCAAAACAAGGGTCAACAGTATGAAATCAAGCTCCAATAAGTTATCATAAATCTAACAAATAAATTTACTAACTTATTAATTTCTCGTGACTCCACATCCAGACTCGGAATTGCACTCTTGAATTCATAGAGTGCTCTATAACAAATATAGATATGCTATTAATTATCCATTGTTACAACCATAATTGTCACTCAATCCTCTATAGACGGTCCACAATGAGATAGGACTAAAATACCATTTTACCCCTCATTGTATTTTATCCTTAAAACTCTTAGTTTATTGTAAATGATATTATAGTAAACTAATATAATTACTAAAATGAGATCTCTATCATTTAATACTTTGAACCAAACTAAAAGGAAATTATCGTTTCACTTCTTCATCAGAAGCTATAGATGTTCATATCTATGATTAACACTCCCACTTAATTATAATACCCAGTTCCCAAGATGTAAGTATGGGCTAGTCCGTAGGGTAAGCTTGTAACGAACAAGTCAAAGAACTCAAATAATACAATCAGTTAGAATACTAACCACTCATAATTGAGATTGAATTGACCTATGGTCAACTATATGATATGACTAGAATAGATCATTGTTATCCAATAAATTCGCATTAGTGACGTGGCAGGTGATCCCTGGACACGTGGCTGACACCTGGAAATGTTCTGCTAGAGTATCGACCAGAAGATGTGCTGAAGGTAGTAAACGGCCCAGTCCTACCTGCGACCAGGCTGATCGATAGTTCCGCATACAAGGCAACATTAATGGGAAGATCTTTGTAATCCTGAATTTATCTCACTCAATCTCCTGAGTACCCGATTATTCAGGGGAGAATATCTGTAACAATCTTTTGTAATCCCCCTTGAGCCTATAAATAGCAAGAGATAGCTCAAGGGAGGGACTTTTGGCTTTTGAATCATTTGAGACTATAATTATTCTCCTAGGAATATTGTATTATTCTTCAGAGGTTGGTGAAACTCATTGAACCCTAGTTCTTTGATCACTCTTCTGATTCTTATATCAATATCAGCCTAAGTGGACGTAGGTCATTACCAGATCCTGGGGCCGAACCACTATAAAAATTCTTGTGTGATTTACTGTTTTTTCCATACGTTCTTCTCTATACATTCATTCATATCAATCACATTCTGACTCCGTGTCAGTTGGCCAAATCTTGGGTCAACATTCTGGTGCTTTCATTGAGAGATTGATTTATTGCTGTTAAGAAAACTAATGGCGAAAGCAGGAAAGAAAACTGGCCAGGCGACCGCCGCTGCACCGTCGAACCCTCCTCCTCCTCCTCCTGCAAGTATAGCGGAGGATGAGCCGCAACTGGATTTTGAAGAGGAGGAAATGGATGATGCAACGTTGAAGAGCACCCTGGGCGCGTTGCAGGAAGAGCTGGCTAGCCTGAAGGCCAGTCAGGAGACTGCCGCTGAAGTTATGGCACGGCAGCAGCAGGAGATTGAACGGCAGCGCACGGAGTTGAGCGAAAGGCAGGTGGAGGAGGATCGCCGCCAGAATGAAGCCATGGCAGCCCTGGAGGCAGCCTTGCTGTTGGCTAGAAATCAGGCCGCACCTGCCTCGCAGCCTGACCAACCAATGAATGGGCCACCTCAGAAGGGTCCCAATCCTAGCCCACCAATCCATCCTTCGAGTCCACAAAGGCCCGAGCAGCCTCAGATGCCCCATGACGATGTCCCGCTGACCCTGAGGCGCAGCCGCCATCCCAAGCTACTCGGGGTAATCCCCCGCAACAGAGGCAGAACAGGGCCGAGCATCAGCCTCGCAGCCCTGGACGCCGTAGGGATAATGGGCCGAACCTACCGAACAGAGGTCAATACCCTCCTGGTAACAGGAGGGACTCAGAGTTAGGCTCTGCGGTCCAGGGGCCCCCACAGCATAATAATGTACGGGGACACCACGACCAGCGCAGGCCATCCTCTAACGCTCGGGATGGTTCAGCCAGAAACGGGCATCGGGGGAACAGTCGATCTCACCATAGCCAATCGAGGTTCAGAGATGGCCACGGGTACAATGAGGCCGACTCAGGCAAAGGAAATGCCGGTGGAAGGAGTGAAGAAAGAGGTAAAGGCAGGAGCCAGATACCTCAGGATGACCAACCGAATAGACGGGACGCTGGGGGCAACCTAAACAGAATAATGTCTTCAACCGGCTCGGGGGTAGCGAGCAGTGAAGAAGGGAAGAGGACCTGAGAGATATACTCAACGATCGCCGCGAGCGGCACGGAGAGAATGTCCCCCCGGTAACAGAGGCCACAGCGGTTCCTACCGCAGTGCAGGCCCAGATAGACGCACTCAACCAGGCTGTGCAGCAGCTGGTCGGAGGAAGGACTTCTTACATCGACCACGATAGGAGAAAAGGCACTCCTTTTGTACAAAGGATAGCTAACGCTGAAACTCCCAGCAAATTCAAGATGCCTACGCTCCCAAACTTTGATGGATATGGAGACCCAGTCTCGCATGTAAATAAGTTTGAGATTCAGATGGACATTCAGAAAGTGTCCGAAGACGCTCGGTGCAGGATCTTCCCTGCAACACTTTCTGAAGTTGCGCAGGAGTGGTTCTTCAAGTTCCCTCCCGCAAGCATTGTTTCTTGGGAAATGTTCGTACGGGAGTTTTACGGACAATTCTATGCTGGTCATGTGCACCCAACCGAAGCAAACTAGCTAGTCGAAATTCGCCAGCAGGACGGGGAGTCAGTGAAGGATTACGTCCAGCGCTTTATGCGAGCGGCAACTGGAGCAAAAACAGTAGGAGACAAAGGCAAGATGATGGCCATTACCGTAGGGGTTAAACATTGCTCTCCCCTCTGGAAAAGTCTCCGAAAAGGAGTGAGAACCACCCAAGAATTCTTAGACCGAGCTGATCGCTACATCAAGCTCGAAGAAGCCATTGCTGATGATGGAAAACCCTCGAACAAGGGTAAGAAGGCTGCCGAACCCGCCAAAGCCGCCAACGGTTCCAAACCTAATGGCAACGGCAACGGCAATGGGAACGGCAACGGTAATGGCAAGAATGGTGGAAAACGGCCGTATAACGAGCCTTCCACCTCTGATAACAAAAGAGCTAAGGGTAATCGTTATGAGCCTTGGTTCACTAACTACACTGCCCTCATTGAGTCTCGGGGAGAGGTTTACCAGGCCACAAGCTCCAGTGTGCCTTACAAGAAACCTGGACCCATTCGAAAGGACATTTCGAAAGAGACACTACCAAGTTCTGTCGTTACCATAACGACTACGGACATGACACTAATGAATGCAACCAGTTAAAAGACGAAATCGAGTTCCTTATTAGACAAGGACACTTGAGGAGATACGTACGGGCCTCGGGAAATTCCCAACGAGAAGCTCCAGGTGGCAACGAGCAGGCGTCCACACGCCAATGCTCGCCACCATTACAGCCTGCCCCCGTGGCTGGAACACTCTTAACCATCTGTGGAGGCCCGCACCTCGCGGGAAATAGTGGAAAGGCCAGAGAACGATATGCTTGGACTCTGCGCCACGACCAGGACATCGAGATGATGACTGTGGAGGACCGTGCACCAAAAAAGGCTCGGTCAGAGGAAGGTGAGATAACCTTCTCTGATGGCGATGCCCAACACATCCGGTTCCCACATTCCGATCCGCTGGTCGTGGACATCCAGATGGCCAATATGATGGTGAGGAGGGTACTGGTCGATACAGGAAGTTCAGTGAACATCCTGTATAAGTCAACACTGGAACGCATGAAATTGTCCGTAAAGGACTTGAAGCCTTGCAATCAAACGATATACGACTTCTCTGGAGAAGGACTCGCCCCAGCCGGAATGATCAAACTCCCAGTAACGACGGGTACAGCGCCTACAACAAGGACATTACTCGCCACTTTTGTAGTGGTCGATTGTCCTTCGGCGTATAACGCCGTTATTGGAAGGCCCATACTGGTTGATCTAAGGGCCATCATCTCTATGTGGCACCTAGCCATGAAGTTCTCAACAGACGCGGGGGTAGGACGTGTTTTAGGAAACCAAAGGGAAGCCAGGGAGTGTTACAACGCCTCGATCACAAAGCAAAAAGTGGAACATCGAGGAGCACTACCCCAGATAGATTGCAGATGGCAGTTGACACACCAGCCCAATCCGGTGATGAAGTCACCAAATAGGGTGTTGCCCAAAGTGAGGATGGAGATTTAGATCCTAGCTTTGGGGATTTTGAAGAAAATGTTGGACCTGTCGAGGACCTGGAGGAGGTCCAACTCGACAAAGAAGACCCGACCAGAGTCGTGAAGGTTGGGAAAAACTTAGAGCCTACCACGAAGCACGCACTGGTGGAATTCTTGCGAAAGAACCAGGAGGTTTTCGCCTGGTCGCACAAAGACATGGTTGGGATAGATCCTGCAGTAATCAGCCATGTCCTGAACATAGATAAAACCTTTCCACCCGTGCAACAAAAAAGAAGGCTGCTCGATAAAGACAGATCAAGAGCCTTAAAAGAAGAAGTCGAAAGGCTGAAGGAGAACGGGTTCATCAGGGTGGCGTTTTATCCATCGTGGGTTTCCAATCTAGTGCTGGTCCCCAAGCCTAATGGCAAGTGGCGGACATGTGTGGATTTTACAGACCTCAATAAAGCCTGCCCAAGGATCGGCCAGTTGGTCGATGCAACTGCAGGACATGAGATCCTCTCGTTCATGGATGCATATTCAGGCTACAACCAGATTAGCATGCATCCCCCTGACGAGGATCACACCAGCTTTCGGACCGATACGGGCTTATACTGCTACAAAGTAATGCCCTTCGGACTGAAAAATGCAAGTGCGACTTACCAACGATTAGTCAACCACATGTTTAAGGAGCAAATCGGTGTAAACATGGAGGTATACGTGGAAGACATGCTGGTAAAGTCTAAGAAGGCAGAAGGACATGTGAGGGATATGCAAGAGTGCTTTGATGTGTTAAACAAGTACCAGATGAAGTTGAATCCCCTCAAATGTTCCTTTGGAGTCGGATCAGGGAAGTTTTTGGGGTTTATAGTAAATTCAAGAGGAATCGAGGCCAACCCTGATAAGATAAAAGCCCTGATCGACATGAAGTCGCCGGAGAGGATCAAGGATGTACAAAGTTTAACCGAGAGAATCGCAGCCCTAAGTAGATTCATTTCAAAATCAATAGACAAATGTGTCCCTTTCTTCAATCTACTCAGGGGGAATAAGAAGTTTGAATGGACGGAAGACTGCGAGCAAGCATTCCAGGCCTTGAAAGCTCACATGGCACAACCTCCCATCTTATCAAAACCGATCGAAGGAGAAACTTTGTTCATTTATTTGGCGATTACTGAAGTTGCTGCCAGCGCGGTGCTAGTGCGAGAGGAAGAAGGTGTACAAAAAGCAGTCTACTATGTCAGCAAGAGACTGATCAGGGCAGAATTGAGATATCCGCTAATTGAAAGGTTGGCATATTGCTTGATCCTTGCCCCTAGAAAGCTACGCCCCTACTTCCAAGCCCATCCTGTCATGGTTCTAACTGACCAGCCCCTTCGGCAAGTCCTCCAAAAACCTGAAGCGGCTGAGCGATTGTTAAAATGGGCAGTCGAGCTAGGGCAGTTCGATATAACTTATTCACCGTGAGCAGCAGTAAAGGGACAAGTCTTGGCCGATCTTGTTGCGGAGTTCACCGAACTCCCAGACAGTGAGCAGTGCGAACAGCCTGAAGCGCCCATGCCTCAAGACAAAACTCCTTCGTGGAAGCTATTCACGGATGGTTCATCCAACGAATCCCACGCTGGAGCTGGAGTGATATTGATAACGCCGGAAGGGCATCGATTTCACTGCGCAATCAGGGTCAACTTCACCGCATCAAACAATGAAGCAGAATACGAAGCACTCCTCGCTGGATTGAGAATGGCCAAAGATATGAGCATAAAGACGCTTGATATTTATAGTGACTCAAAGCTAGTCGTGAATCAGGTCATGGGAGAATATCAATCGCGAGGCTTAAAGATGATGGCCTACCTGAATAAAACGAAGGATTTGCTAGCCCAGTTTACAAAGTACACCCTCCAGCAAATTCCGCGAGACCAGAATTCGAATGCAGACGCCTTGGCTAAACTCGCGAGCGCAAAGGATGCAGACACCTTGAACATAGTTCCAGTAGAAAGACTGAATAAGCCGAGCATAGAAGCGGCTGAAGCCAATATGGAGATTCGTATAGAGGATACGTGGATGGCGCCTTACTTGGAGTATATGACGAATGGTACACTGCCAGTAGATAAAAACAAAGCCAGAACTCTGCAAAGGCGAGCCGCTAGGTACATACTAGTCGATGGTGTTATGTACCGAAGAGGATATTCAATGCCACTACTCAGGTGCGTTACACCAGAAAAAGCTAAGGAACTCATGAAGGAGGTGCATGAAGGCTTCTGCGGGGATCACGCTGGGGGGCAGAGTTTGGCATAAAAGATTCTAAGGCAAGGCTACTTCTGGCCAACGATGAATGAGAATTCAATGGAGTACGTACGAAGATGTGATAAATGTCAAAGGTTCTCCAAGATCCCACGAGCAGCTCCAAACGAACTAAAGCAGATGCAGAGCCCGTGGCCTTTTGCAGTATGGGGGATAGATTTGATTGGATCCCTGCCTACAGGGAAAGGCGGAGTAAAGTACGCAGTTGTGGCAGTCGATTACTTCACCAAATGGGCCGAAGCTGAACCACTCGCAACCATCATGACCAAGAAAGTTCTCGACTTTGTTATCAAAAACATTGTCTATCGATATGGTTTGCCCAGAAAGATAGTTTCAGACAATGGGACCCAGTTTGACAGCGATTTATTAACCGATTTCTGCGAAAGGCATGGAGTTATTAAAAGCTTTTCTTCAGTTGCACACCCCCAAGCAAACGGGCAGGTCGAAGCCGTAAATAAGACTCTTAAAGACACCCTGAAGAAAAGACTTGAAGAAGCTAAAGGAGCGTGGCCAGAGCAGCTGCCTGAAGTCCTATGGTCGTATAGAACGTCCCACCGAACAGCAACAGGACATACTCCATTTTCATTAGCCTATGGATATGAAGCCATGTTGCCTGTCGAGTTAGATCCCCCCTCACACCGGCGCTTGACTTACGACCAGGATCAGAACAGCCAGCTAATGATGGAGTCCCTAAACTCAATAGATGAGATACGAGAGAAATCTCAACTCCGAGTTGCTGCATACCAGCAAAAAGTCGCCCGGTACTTTAACTCCAAAGTTAAAGAAAGAAAATTCAATGTCGGTGACTTGGTGTTACGACGAGTTTTCTTAAATACCCGCGACCCTACTGCTGGAGTGCTCGGGCCCAATTGGGAAGGACCTTACCAAGTTGAAGAAGTCCTTCATCCAGGCACCTAAAAACTTGCACACTTAAATGGAGATCTCGTTCCCCGCTATTGGAATGGAGAACACCTGCGCAAGTATTATCAGTAAACAGCCCTTTTTAAAGGACTGGCTTGTATTAAAATTTTTCTGAATTTTACAAGTTTTGCAAAGAGGGTTAGCCACGTTGTATGGCTAACTGCTCGTATATGTAAGGTTCTATTATAGAATCACTCGTAAAGACATGTTTAGTCCATTTTTAATACGAGATTATAAGGGACTGTGCGCAACCAGTCATTCTTGCCAACCATTGTGAATTTACATTCGCAAGTATTTGTTCATTACGTGTGTTGTTTTGCTGTATTACAAGTATCATTTTTCATACGAACAGGGATGTTCAAACAGGCCATGGTCAAGGCAAGTGACCAAGGACCTAAAGCTCCTCGATCACTTGGGGGGCATATAAGGCACATCGATAGCAAAGCATACTCTCAAGGTATGTAAACACACGAACAAAATGAGTGAAAGCATGCTACAGTACTTAGAGTATTTTTCAAAATTTATGTTTTGTTAAATCATGCCAAAGTACTATGCTAAGTTCGGTCATTCGGACAAATGTTATAATAAGTAAAAATATTAGAGCATCAAGATTTAAGCTTTTACACCGCAAGCATCGCTGCTTGGATGTAACTGTTCAAGTAAAAGAAAAAAGATCTACTGCCCATGCAGCAAAGTTTAAAAAGAAATTATTGTCTTTACATCACGACCCGTGGGTCGTATATCCAAAAAGAAGGAAAACTAAATAAGAGAAGATTTTAAGAGGCATTTGGGGCCGGAGGGTTCTGAGCAGCATCCTGGTTGGTCGCGTCCTCAACGGCTTCTTCTTCTTCACCAGCGACGCTCGGAGAGGCGGGGATTGTAGCTCTTGCCTCCTCTTCGACCAGTTGGGCAGCACATCGAGCCAACTCGGCAGTTCTGACTTCCTCTGAAAGGTAGCTAAAGTCAGCACCCTAATTATGTTTCCAGAAATTGTAGAAACATCGGAGTGTCGTCCTCTTGTACTTTTCCAGATTCTTGGAGTTGTCAAGCTCCAGCTGCTTCACCTTGCCTTCAAGAGTGACAATAGCCTCGTCCTTGGACTTGAGTGTCTCTCCCAAATGCTTGATCTCGCGAAGGTGGGTTTGATTGGAGTCTCGGTACTGCTGCCTCAACTTGACTGCTGCATCCTTCGCAGCTTCAGCCTCTGACAGCTTAGTCACCACCGCATCCCTCTCTCGGACCATTGCCTCCAACTCCTTGGCATGCCTAGCCTCAGCAGCCGAAAGCTCCTCGGCCGCCTTCACCTGATGCCTCTCAATGGCCTTTGCCTTAGCCTGCTCGAGGTAAGCCTGGGCGCGAGTACGAGCAATAGTGGCAGACAGCAAGGCCTGTAAATAAACCAAAAAGGAGTTAGAACTTATCATGAGGACTAAAATGATAAAGCTTGAAATACAAAGAAGTACTTACGCTGGAGATTTCGTTCAGAGTCCTGTTCAGGATCTGGTCGACTGGCATGTTTTCAGCCTCGACCATAGCATCCTTAACACGGTCGCTTTTACCAATGCGATCGAGATGATCCCTGGCAGATCGAAGGGCACCACTCATGAGTTTGGCCCCAAGAGCTTCTTCACGAGTAGGCTGCTCTCTGGCAGGCGCAGCTGGAGGATTCGGCGGGGCAGGGGTAGTCTGCTGCTCAGAAGGAACTGGAGGAGGGATAAGAGTTTGCCCAGTTGGTGCGGGACTTTGCCCAGTTGGCGCGTCCTGAGAGGGATCTCCTGATCGACCCTTCTTGGCTGGAGGGCCTCGGCTGGATTCACCAGTTCTCTTCTTAGTCCTCCGTTGGAGTTGAGGAACCTCCTCTTCATCCTCGGCCTGGTACATGTCGAAGATGTTGGGAGTAGACATATCTGCATGCAAGTAAACACAGGAAGTTAATAAGAAAAAAGGCAGGTGAAAATATGTTATACAACAGAAAGGAGGTAACAAAGTAAATACCCGAGCTACAACTACTGGTCGCTACACTATTGACTCTATTAGTCATATACTCATTATCTGGCATGAAGAAGTCTGGCCCTAGATTTGGAGCATATGTAAAGTTACCATCCCCGTCAAACAAGTGACAGGGAATTGGCAAACCATTCAAAAGTGAAATAACTTTACCATTATCGTCAGAGGATTCTCCCAAATCAACAATAGGCTCTTTGGCCTTTTGTTTCCCCTTGCCTTGGGGAGCAGAAGGCCTTTCTGCGGAAGGGCTACCCGTGGGTTCCCTGATTGTAACCCCTGTTGGCCTCCTCCTAGGAGGGGGCACAGGAGAGTGCTGCTCGGGAACCCCCTCAGCAGTGGCATCGTCCACCACGGACCCTCTAGTTTCATGGCGAGGAGCCAGGAGGCCGGACAGCCTCAAGTTCGTTTCAGTTATCAGGGTCTTGACACTTTTTGCTGCGTCAGACGTCCTGGCCAGAGTGTTGGACCTCAACACCATGTCTGGTGTTGGGGTCGGACGTAACCAAGGGCCTGAAAAACAGATTACAATTTGAGAAAAATGAAAGGAGACACCTTAGGTTAAAGTATCAACCAGTCAAAGACAAGCTCCTACCTCCTCGAGCGAAGGCCAAGTTGTTGCTGGCTATATCTGGAGTAAGGAAATACTCCTTATTGTAATGCCCCACGTTTGATATATGGGTGGTGTCACTCAGGAACGTCCGGCTGGTCTCCTGGTGGCAGAAGTGGAAGAAGCCCGTCCCGTTGTGCTGTGGGTTAGATTTGAGGTCAAAAAGATAGTTGACCTCGTGGGGTGAAGGTTCTGGCCATTTGTTAAGTTTATACAGGATATAGAGTGCGGCCAACATCCTATATCCATTTGGAGTTATTTGGAAGGGGGCGACACCAAAATAATTGGCCACCCCCACAAAAAAGGGATGAAGAAGGAGGTAAGCTCCCGCCTCAATGTGATACCGGGACCAGGCGCTGTTTGCACCTCCGAGGACGTTAGCCCTCCTGTCTGCGGTAGGGCGTATAATGGTAACCCCTGTGAGAGGGAATTTCCTGAAGCAGTTAGCGACCATCCGAGGGGTCTCTAGACTTGCCGGGGAAGTATACCACTCGACATCAGGCGGATTCTGATGGCGAGGGCGAGCTCTAGTTTGGATATTAGGGTCAGGAACGAGATTTTCTCGACCACTGGTCGAGGGAGCCCTAGCCTGCGAATCAGGCTGGGCAGGAGAATTTGGGTTGCTTTCGAACTCGGGTCTTTTCTTGCCAGAAGACTTGGAGCGGGCCATTGGAGAGGAAGGATGGGGTCTGGAAGAGGATTGCGAGAAAGGAATCTCGTGGACACGGTCAGCTGGTTGTTCTTCTCCCTCGAGCAGCTGGGCGAGAAGGTCGTCGTCAATGGGTCTTTCACCTCCCCACAAATCTGGCATTAAAGTCTGCATACAGAAGAATGGGGAGGTGAGGATATAGAACTTTAAAAGGCTTTTTAGAATAACGCTGGTCGAGCATAAAAGTTAAGCTTTTATGCAACAGCATTCTAACAAAAAGCTAAATTTTTCTACACGAACAGTTTGAAAAACGAATCAAAGGGTGAAAGTAAAAAGTTTTTCTGGAAAAGCTTTTTCAACTCCCCTTAGGGCGGGGAAAATTTATTTTTCAACTAGCCTAAAGATCAAATTTTTACTTCGATTTTACGTCCTAAAAAGCATGATCCTGAATTTTAAACTAACTCGTAACTTTATTTTGCCTACAAAACATTCTGTCTACAAGCATCACAAACCAGAAATAGAAAAACTCAAACAGTCCACATTCAGAAGCATGCACCATGAAAAATTCGAAGCATGGGAATTCGAAAACTTACCAAGAAAGTGATCGTGAAGGTGGAAAAAAGGGTCTTCGGAGGTCAAAGAACTCTTGGACGGGGTCCTGGAAGTGCAGAGAAATCGTCTCCGGAGAAGTTTAAAGCTCTGGTTTTTAGGGTTTCTTACAAAGACAATGATGTGCGTAAAAAGAAAAGGAAGACTTCGAAGGTCTTATATAAGTTTGTTTCTGGCATTAAAAAGTGTAATCATTAGTTTCCCTTTTTTCAAAGTATGGGGAAACAGGATGGCCGTTGAAATCATTTCTGGGGAACCGAAAGGACATGATTAGACAGAAGTGGGTTACTTTTTCCAAGAACACACGAAGGGTTCTGACACGTCAGGCGAGGTTACCGAAGGGTCGTTCATTCAAAAGTTTATTTACTGTTCGTAGTAAATAAACTTTGGGGGCAAATGTTATCCAATAAATTCACATTAGTGACGTGGCAGGTGATCCCTGGACACGTGGCTGACACCTGGAAATGTTCTGCTAGAGTATCGACCAGAAGATGTGCTGAAGGTAGTAAACGGCCCAGTCCTACCTGCGACCAGGCTGATCGATAGTTCCGCATACAAGGCAACATTAATGGGAAGATCTTTGTAATCCCGAATTTATCTCACTCAATCTCCTGAGTACCCGATTATTCAGGGGAGAATATCTGTAACAATCTTTTGTAATCCCCCTTGAGCCTATAAATAGCAAGAGATAGCTCAAGGGAGGGACTTTTGGCTTTTGAATCATTTGAGACTATAATTATTCTCCTAGGAATATTGTATTATTCTTCAGAGGTTGGTGAAACTCATTGAACCCTAGTTCTTTGATCACTCTTCTGATTCTTATATCAATATCAGTCTAAGTGGACGTAGGTCATTACCAGATCCTGGGGCCGAACCACTATAAAAATTCTTGTGTGATTTACTATTTTTGCCATACGTTCTTCTCAATACATTCATTCATATCAATCACATTCTGACTCCGTGTCAGTTGGCCAAATCTTGGGTCAACAATAATAACGGTATTTTTTCTTATCTTATCAACTATCAATATCGGTCCAGTCCGATTTAACAAATACATCCGATCTTATCTACTTTGATAATGTTCTGGAAAAAACATAACATTGTAAAGTAGATCATATCGTAGATTGACAAGTCAATGTAAATCTTGTGCACTGACTAATCTTAGGACTAACTTATTTTGAACATATAATCATATTTATATTCCACTGTGATTACATCACTATAAATAAGATTAGCTATATGCTTGGGATTTAATAGAAGTTTATATTAAACAAATAATCATGAAAATAAAACATGTGAGCAAAGTGATTGACCAAGTCAAAAACTGATTTCTATTCTTTTATTGGTAATAAAATGAGATTACAAAGAATTTGAGTTTTAATTACGGCATAAAACCCCAAAATAAGGTACATTGGAACAGTTCATTATGTCATAATTAGGTATGCTTAGTGCAATGTTATCTAGTAATATTAGTTCGGGACTAGATCCCCTTCTAAAGTCTCTATTGTATCAGCTGAAAGCCTATTGTACAACTATCCGAGACTCTGCGATACTATTTGTGTTCTAGGTGAATAAGGACATGAGAACTTTTCCTTATGCCATGATTAAGTATGCTTGGTGCAATGTTATTTAGTAATTAAGATCTTTAGTAATATACGATCGGGATTGAATAACCTTCTAAAGTCACAACTCTGTATTATTCTATAGGATAACTATTTGAGACTCTAGTGGTAGTATTCGTTATCACAGTGACTAGGGTAGGTTGGAATGATTTTCTAGGTCATAATTAGGTCTGCTTAGTGCAATGTTATCTTGTAATATTTTTTTGGGATCGGATTCCATTCTAAATTCACTACTATGTCTTACTCTCTAAGGAAACTATCTGAGACTGTTGTCGTAGTATTGGTTGACTAGTGTACATTGGAACGGTTCATTATGTCATAATTAGATATGTTTAGTGCAATGTTATCTAGTAATATTAGCTCGGACTGAATCTCCTTCTAAAGTCTCTATTGTATCAACTGAAAACCTACAGGAGAACTATCCAAGACTCTGTGATACTATTTGTGTTCTATGTGACTAGGGACGTGAGAACTTTTTCTTATGTCATAATTAGGTATGCTTGGTGCAATGTTATTTAGTAATTAAAATCTTTAGTAATATAAGATCAGGATTGGATCATTTTTTAACATAACTTTGAATTTTTTTTTTTTAAAAATAGTTTTACTCAACTTTTTAAAATATATATATATTAAATTGCCAAATAAAATTTTAATGTATATTATATGAATTTAAAAACTTCATTCCGAGATTACCCTAAAAATGAAACTAACCATAGATTAATTACCCTCAACGAAAACTTTCGGAAGCATCGATGAACTTTCAGAATAATTCATTCTGAATGTGTCAAATTTCACGTACTTTAGGGCTTTCTCCACTCCATTCTCTAAATGCTTGATCCATCATTTCCTTTCTCATTGTAATTTTTTCTTCAAGTGATCTATTGAGGTGTATCTTAATCTCTTCCATGAAACTGTACAACTCTCCACTTGAGATTTTTTCTTTGAATTTCAAAAGTGATCTAGTAAGAATTATCTCATCTATCTTGTTTCTGTCTATTTTCTCTCTATTAGTTTCTTTGTGTCTAAATGAACAATCTCTATGATGATAAAAAAATGTTCCAGCCATATTTATATATATATAATGAAGCAATAATAAAGAAGATAAGGCATGAGGAATAATAATGACTTTTGAGAAATAGGAGGAGTGGATTATGTTAATTATTTTCCATTTTCGAAATACTATGTATATTATTATTTTATTTATAAATGGAACTACATTTAATTTTTAAAATAATATTAAAAAAATGCATTTTTAAAATTCCAAGAAAGACAATTAATTGGTTTTACCAAATATAAATATTAATTGTAATAAATAATATTTTATATTTATAAATATCACATATATTATTATATTTGGTAAAACTAATTAATTACTATTTTCGAAATACTTAATTAATTAGTTTTACTAAATATAAATATAAATACAAATAAATTCATAAATGTCATTATTGACTACTCATATTCTTATTTTATTTATTATTAACACCACTAACATATATAATTACGTAGTTTTTTCCAATATTTTTTAAAAATTGTCATTATTTATAATAAAAAATTATAAAAAAAAGCTTTCACTTTTAAACTTCCAACAAAATTCACTAATTTTTTATTTTATTATTTATAACAAAATATAAAGATAAAAAAGAAATAGACATATTACGAAATAACAATAATTATATTCATTGAAAAAAATTCAAATTTCGATTTCATAATAATATGTTAAATTCAACATACATCTAACTAAAAAGGAAAGAGTACAATCATTTAAATAAAAATTGTAAAAAGAGATAACATTCTTCAATCCTTGATCCAATTTTTCAAGAACCATTTTTTAAAAGTAATATTGTGCTCAAGCTTGACGAGTTCAATCCGGATGTAGTAATCTTCCTTCTCTAGAGCATGGATGAGTCTTTGACAGATTTCAGTTTGGAGTATTTGGAGCACACAGGCTGGAACACAGTTAAGAATAGTAGAGATGTTTCCTGACAACAAGAGTTGTTGAATGGTATTTATTTTACTACTAATCCCAATTGTTATATTATTTCATATAATATAATGTTAGATTAATTAATGTGACAAAATGTGATTTTTCACACCTTGTAACATATTATTGAGAGTCACAAAATTAGACACATATGTGTGCCAAAATGTGACATTTTGGAGTTACAAAATCAGTTACAAATTTGTAACTCCCAAATATTACCCAATTATGTGTAGATTGTATGCTACACATTTGAGATTGAATTTCACAAAGCCATTATGAAATATGGTTGTTGGAGACATGTTTTTAACTCCCATTAGGTGTTTGGAGGTTACAAAATCATATGGGAAAGGATTTGGGACGTTTTGGAAAAATGACATTTTGTGTTGAAAATAGCCTGTGGCCGCAGCCACTAACGTTCCCTGGCCGCGGCCTGGGGGACAGAGGCCAGTGGCCACAGCCACTGATAGTCTTGGTTGCGGCGAGTAAGGCTGACAACCAATTTTTTTTCTTCAGTTTTTTCCAATTTGAATGGTTCTAACATCCCAAGTAGCTCCAAAATCTCCATTTTAATTCCATAAACATCCAATTAAACATTGGTAACAACCATGGGGGTTGGTGGAATTTGAAATTCAAAGGGTATCTCAAAACTCAAAATAGAAGCCTAATGCTCACTTGTAAGACAACTCTATTTTTATCCACTAGAGCACTTGGCTAGAAATACACCAAAATGCTTTATTATTCCAGAGAGCTATTTCTAATATTAGTGCTTGAGATAGGGGAAATAAGCTTTTGGGCAAATGTTGTAAACCTTGTTCAAGGTCGTGATCCCCAATGCTCTTCACTTTGGTTGTGTGAGTGAGAGTATTTTACTTTTTTGTTCTTGTTATTTTTTCTACTATTGCTTTTATCTTCTCTTCTTCTATTTTTCTTTTAACATATTTATTTTTATTCTTTGTTTTAGAGTTGTAGGCCTTATAATTTTCTTCTTCCTCTTATTTCTACATTTATTTGTATTTGGATTATTGAGTTGTAATCTTATTTAATTAATTATCTTGTCTATTGTATTTTTGCATAGAGTTGTAATAGTATTTCTTATTTTCCATTGAGACAATACAAATATCTCTAACAATCAAAAGCTTATCACCCTTGTTTGTTTCAATGGAAGGAGAAATCATAGAGATCTTGTGAAAAGATGGTAAGACAAGGTAACATTCTTCTTTGTTTCTTTTAGAAGATCTAATGGCTCTCATGTGGTGATAGAAATTAGGAAACTTATATGAATAAGTGTGTAGTTGTTAACATGTTAACACAATATGAGATACATTGTTTTGTGAAACTGTAATGACCCTACTAATTCTAGACTTTGGACCATTAATAACTACTATACATAGATACTAATCTTAAGGAAACATACACGTGAAACACTCATAACTTTATAAAAAAAATGTAAGGCAAAGGTTGAAATACATAAAGATTCGGTTAGGATTTGGGATCCCTTTGTTTAAAATAAAACATAACTTAAATCTAGAATTCGTTACAAAACAAAGTGCGGAAAATACATAAAAACATAATAAAATGAATAAAAGCAACTTCATCGTCGAATCGTTCACGGAGTCCACCGAATCCATTCTCCCTCAATACACAATCCTAAGCTGCCAAGAATCCTACCACTGCCATAACTATTTTCCTGCACATATAAAACAAAGGAATGAGCCTAATGCCCAGCAAGGAAAATCTACTAAAAGCATACAACATAAACATAAACATATAACATATACTATAAACATATATCATAATTATAACCCATGTACATGGTAACTATTGGGGTTTGCTAAGCAACTATAAGCCTCAAAATACAATGAGGTTTGTTAGCTAAGCAACTATAAGCCCCAAAAACATAAAAGTGTTGGGGTTTGCTATTTAAGCAACTATAAGCCCCAAAACATATATCATAACATAAAAAAACATACTATAGAATAATCATAAAAGCATATAATACTATCCTATTTTCCTTACCAAATACCGGGATGTGAGAACAAGGACGGGATTTTGGAACACTCCTAAAAACCATTAATAGAAAGGTGAGTATTCTAAAAGAAAGAGATGAAAAGAAATGGACTAAAACCACCTTAAAGAAGAACTTACTGAAATGAAACCTCAAGTTCAAAAAACTTAATTGCCTAACCATGAAGGGAAACAGCGAGTTAGGAATTGAGTAGAGAAAAACTATAAAAATTAATGAAACAATACAGAAAGGAACTAGAAATAGAAATACCTTGAATGTACTATAACCGAACTACACCTCGATATCAGAATACACACTATTATCCTTACTTCCCAAGTGTTTAATAAGCTTAGAATGATAAAGCTTATAACCCCAACCCAAGTGTTTAACACTCTAAAGTAAACCTAGCTGCTTGAAGGCTTTGAACTCAGCTTGAAGAATGAAAGAAATGGCTGGGTACTAGGTCCTAGTTGTAGAGTTCAAGAATGAAAAGATCTTCTTTTAGCTTGAATAAAAATAATGACTTTTTAATTGAAAATCATTTGAATATTTGTTCAGCAGAGGCTTAAGTCTCGGTCAAAAAGATTCTAGACTTATCAAGAGGTTATGGAATAAAATGAGCTCGGTTTCAAAATTTTTCAAAAATCATGCCCTAGAGCCGATATATCGCCTGGGCTTATGTTCCCGAGGCTCATCGAAGTGGTCGTGCGAAGTTACGTGTTTTGGTATTCCCCGAGTGGCGATATATCGCCCCCTAGAGCTGCGATATATCGACATATGCTGAAATATTATACACGTAATTGCACTTTTTCAGCCTAATTTGAATTGAGTAAACAACTTTGACTGAGTCCTATAACGATTTCAAAGTTGTTGGCAGACTCTGGGATTTTCAAATATTACTCTTAATAAACAATTCCTCAAAAATACTTAATTTCTTAATAAACATGCACACGAAAAGTGTCATTCTCTTATTGGGTCTATCTAAACCTTATAGTATAATAAATATCATCTTTATAATCAGCTATATTAATCAAACTTTATGTTATAATTAATATTCTTAAACTATAGGTTAAACTTATAAAATCTACAAGTGTTGCTACGAGTGTCTAACTAAGTCCCGGCTTGAACCAAAATCCACAGTAATGAACATACTATAGCTACTACTAGTTATTACTATTACACTACTATCTAACTAGCTAAGTAAAGTTCTTGGACTCTACTATTCTCCCCTACTAAAAAAATTTCGTCCTCAAAATTTACTTACCAAATAATTCCGGATACCGGCCTCGCATGTCTTCCTCCAACTCCCACATTGCCTCACGTTCAGAACTATTACTCCATAGGACATTGACTATCGGAATACTCTTGGACTGTAACTGCTTCATCCCTCTATCTAGGATGCTAACCGGCCATTCCTCGTAACTCAAGTCTTTTTGGAGTGCTATCGTATCATACTTGAGGAAGTGAGATGGGTCTAACACATACTTGCGTAGCATTGAGATGTGGAACACGTTGTGTGTAACGCCCTGGTTACCCCAGAACAGTTACGGTGATCAGTGAACCAGAAATTTGACCCGATACCCGAGTCCTTTGGTTAAAAATGTGTTCTAAATCTTATTAGCATGTTAAGGTGGAAAACCAATAACAAGGAAAGGATATATTTTATTAAAAATGTTCACGAGCTCATCAAAACATTTACACGTTATTTACAATATAAAAAGGTCACTACTATTTTTAAATTTACAACCCCACCGACCTAAGCGGTAAAAATAGGGTAAACCCCCTAGTTCCTCCGAGAACTCCTTGGCCGTGGTGGTCAAGCGGCCGCATATGTACACATCACCACCTTTACTCTCCACTCAAGGTTGGGTGAGCTTTTCTTTCCCTTTACCTGCACCACATAGCACCCATGATCATAATATGGAATAGCTCAGCAAGAAAACACAATATGGCATGATATAATATTATATGGCATGATATGGCATGAAAACACAAGGCCCAGCAAGAAAACACAATATGGCATGATATAATATCAACAATGATCATAATAATCATTCAAGACTATCAGTCCAAAACAGATAGGTGACAGTCGCAAAAGTCACTAAATAGGGAATATCTCCCTTCAGCCTTGTGACGATAGGGTCACCGAGGCTTAACAGGTAAGTGAACCTTTCATTAACTTAACCAGGATAGGTGCATGGTGACTGGTCACCAACATAACCTTCCTCATGACCATAGAGTCATAACCCTGGAACATCGTTCCCTAGCCATGTGACAAACGGTCACCTGGGCCTTAGGCCCTGGCTCTGAGTAACTAGTCTTAGACTAGCCAAGCGCTTATAAGTTTCATCGACTTTAGGGTCGGTCCAGCATTAATGCCTTAGACACAAATTCTGCTATGTCCTTCTTCATCCTTGGCCACCAATACATTGCCTTGATGTCGTGTGTCATCTTGGTCGACCTTGGGTGAATTGTGTATGGGGTACTGTGTGCTTCCTCTAAAATTGTCATCTTAATCCTTTGATTATTCGGCACGCATACCCGATCCTTATATCTCAATAACCCTTGACCTGATATTGAGAAATATGTGGCCTTGCCTTCTCTGACTGGATCCATATGTGCCACTAGTGTGTCGCCACGCCCTTGCCCAATCCGTATCTCTAGTAGATTTGACTGGATAGACAAGTTAGCCAGCTTGCCGACAACTACTTCTATTCCGGCATTGATCAGCTCCTACTGCCGCGGTTTTTCTATTCCGGCTAGTGCTGCTAAACTTCCATAATTCTTCCTACTTAGCGCATCGGCAACTATGTTTGCCTTTCCCGGGTGGTATAGGATTTCGCAGTCGTAATCCTTTACTAACTTTAACCACTTGCGTTGCCACATGTTGAGCTCCTTCTGAGTGAAGAAGTACTTTAAACTTTTGTGGTCCGTATAAATCTCGCACTGTTCTCCGTAAAGATAATGGCGCCAGATTTTCAACGCAAAGACCACCGCTGCCAACTCCATATCGTGAGTTAGGTAGCATTGCTCGTACTCCTTCAGCTGCCTTGAGGCGTAGGCTATCACCTTGTCATTCTGCATCAGCACGCAACCCAACCCTTGCTTTGATGCATCGTAGTAGACTACAAACTTGTCGTTGGGTTTCGGTACACAGAGTACTGGTGTTGAGCATAACTTATCCTTAAGTAACTGGAAGCTTTCTTCCCATCTATCATTCCAGTTGAATCTTTGCTGTTTCTGGGTCAGGTTGGTGAACAGAGTGGCTATCTTAGAAAAACCTTCTATGAACCTCCGATAATAACCTGCTAATCCTGAAAGCTCCTTACTTCGGATGCGTTCTTTGGTCTTGGCCAATCCTTCACAGCCTCTACCTTGGATGGGTCTATTGCAACTCCGTCCTTGGATATAATGTGCCCGAGGAACGCCACTTGCGAAAGCCAAAACTCACATTTCTTGAACTTGGCTTAGAGTTGATGCTCCTTTAGTTTAGATGAGATTAACTTCAATTGTTCCTCATGCTCGACTTCGTCCTTGGAGTATACTAAGATGTCGTCAATGAATACTACGACGAATTTATCTAAGTAGACATTGAAGACCCTATTCATTAAGTCCATAAACGTGGCTGGAGCATTGGTAAGACCGAAATACATAACTAAGAACTCGTAATGCTCATACCGAGTTCTAAAAGATTTCTTAGGAATATCCTCTCCCCACACCTTGAGCTGATGGTACCCAGACCGTAAATCAATCTTTGAAAATATGGTCGCACCTCGGAGTTGATCAAACAAGTCGTCAATCTGGGGTAGCGAGTACTTATTCTTAATTGTTACCTTATTCAGCTCGCGGTAGTCTATGTACATCCGCATGTTTCCATCCTTCTTCCTCACAAATAGAACCGGTGGTCCCCATGGTGAATGGCTCGGTCTAATGAAACCCAAATCTAGGAGTTCTTGTGGCTGTGTCTTTAACTCCTTGAGTTCTGTAGGTGCCATCCAGTATGGTGCCTTGGAGATAGGCTCGGTGCCCAGTACTAATTCTATCGTGAAGTCAATTTCCCGAGTCGGCAGCAACCCTGGTAAGTCATCGGGAAATACTTCTGGGAATTCTCGTACAATGTGGACGTCTCCAACCTTAAGCGGTGTTTCCTTTACTACGTCGCTAAGAATGCTTGACATCCTTTTTCTATCATCCTTTGAGCTTTGAGAGATGATATGAGCGATGTGCTTAATCCTGAAACTTGTCCCATGAAGCATAGTCTCTCGCCGTCAGGAGTCTCGAACGTCACCTTTTTGCATTTGCAGTCGATGGTTGTGCCATGCCTCGCTAGCCAGTCCATGCCTAGTATCACGTCGAAGTCTTTGATCTCCAGTTTTATCAGGTCTCCTTCTAGTTCTACATCCTCAATCTTGATCGGTATGCCTTGTGCTATCCGTGATGATAGAACTACCTTGCCCGAAGGCAACTCGGTTACAAACCTAGTTCTAAATCTTTCATAAGGTTTGTCAAGTTTTTCTATCATTCCTAACGAGATATATGAATGAGTGGCTCCTGAATTAAATAATACAGAACATATATTATTGAGGATAGAAACCTGACCTGTGACCACCTTATTGCTAGCATCAGCCTCTCCTTGGGTTAAGGAAAATACCCTGGCAGGAACCATCTTGTCTTCCTTTTTTCCTTCTAGCTTGAGCTGAGGACATTCTTTCTTCCAGTGTCCTTCTTGAGCACAGTTGTAACATCCCTTGGTGTTTGCCCGGCATTCACCAGGATGTTTCTTCTGGCACTTAGTACACTGCGGGTACTCTACATAACCCGACCGACTGCTTCCATTGTTTGTTCGTGCCCTTTTATCGCTATCGGACTGCTTATTGTCAGGATGCTTCCTTTTCTAACCATTGTTGTTGTTCGTGGACTGATTGTTGTTGTTATGGTGGTTGTTGTTCCTACTAGTCTGAGGTTGACTCTGCTGTCTATGCTCAAGCTTACTGACTTCTTCTTTACTAACATTAGCATGTAGCCTTTCTACTTTTATTGCCGTCTCTAGAACATCGGAATATGTAGTATTTCCTGGGTTTGCTAGATTAACCCCTAACTTGATCTTTGTTTGAAGTCCTCTAACGAACTTAGACACCCTCAGATAGTCAGTTGGAACCATTTCCGGTGTGAACTTAGCTAATCGGTTGAACTGCCGAGCATACTCTACCATTGGTAAACTCCCTTGCTTCAGGTCAGCAAACTCCTCAACTCTTGAAGCAATGACAGCCGAATTATAGTACTTCTTGTGGAACAGCTCCACAAATTGGGTCCAAGTCATAGTGGCAACATCATGCGTCTACTGGACTAAGTCCCACCATATCTTGGCATCCTTCTTGAGCAGAGACAAAATGCAGGATATGCGGTCTGCGTTGCCTAGATTCATGTGCGTTAGGATTGGCTCCACATTACTGAGCCACTCTTCTGTATCGAAAGGGTCTGTAGTCCCTTCAAAGTTCAGAGCCTGTTGCTTATGAAACCGCTCATAAACTGGCTCCATATGCTGAACTGGATATGGCGCATAATTCACAATTGGCCATCCCTCATATGGACCAACTTGTTGGGGTGCCGAGGCCATTTGCTGCGGCTGTTGTTGTGGCGGAGGTGGAGGCTGAGTCTGAGGCTGAACCTGTTGTCGCAGTTGCTGCAATAGTTCCTTGACTTGTTGGTGCAGTCTGGCGATCTCTGCAATGTTGTTAACTGGCGGTGTCGATGGTGCATTGCGCTGGCAGTAGCACGCACTCCCCTTCTGCAAACCGAAGGGGCTTCATTATTCACCGGAGAAGCGCTGGAGGCATTTCCATTGGTGTGAGCAGATCTTCAGAGCGAAATCGCAACATAGTTCTAACAATTGAGAGAAACATGTCAGAACTTTACCCTAATAGGCTCTAAAGCAAAACTAAATCTAAACAAACATAACTTGGACCTATTAATTATGACTTCTTATGAAAATTATATAAGACTTCTTTATTATTAGAGTGAGCTTCTATACTTAGAAAAATAAGCCATCTTTATTTTCTAAGTCTATTTCTAATCATCCTATATGACTTAATTCTCAGGCTCGAAACTCATCTTTGTTCCAAAGTTAACCATATTGAGGGAGGGCTGGGATCAGTAAAATCGTTCCCACTACTATGGCCCCCTAACTCTCAATTTAGGAACTTGGTTCATTGATTTGTATCCACCCTCACCGAACTTAGTCATTATTTATTAAATTTATTATTTATTATGATTGCAAAAGAAAAAAAAAACTCATACATGATAATAAAATAACCATGATATCAATTTGGAAAAGAAAGTTTTCACTATTTACAATCATAAAAGAAAACGAATAATAAATTAAAATAAACAATGAAACTAATCTATTCTAAAAATTGGGATCTTCTACATCCGATCCTTCATCTAGCATATTGTCATCTATCTCTTCGAATTCATTATTGTCTTGTGCCTCAAAATTCCCTCGAGGAAGATTCGTAAAAATTCTATGTTTTTGTACATTTGTAAACTGAAATTCCATTTTTGAAGTAAACCTAAGTATGAGAAAGTAATATCTCATAGCTACCGGCAATTCATCTTCGTCATCTACCGTCTCCCAAATATCTTTTAAGACTGCAATCACAGTAGGTTAATCTTTAAAGAATCTAATCACTAAAATATATTGATTTGCAACTCTCATCATAATTTTCTTAGACTCTTGGAGGTGACCTATCTCCCTGTGGAACAAAAGTAGCCTCCGAGTGATTCTTTCTAGCACTCCTGCGGTGTTTCGTGGTTCTCTAATTCTTTTTAAAGCCTTAATGGCTTGGATATCCTCATAAGTTAATGCTCCATTCATTCTTAACTGAAAACATAAAGGCGAAAATCGTTAGCTATACATATAAACATAATAACTATAATTATAAACACTTACTTGGTAGTCAGATTCGGAGCTTCGAGTGTGTGTATTGAGGAGAACTTCATGCGAATGAACCGTTGCTCTGATATTAACTGTAATGACCCTACTAATTCTAGACTTTGGACCATTAATAACTACTATACATAGATACTAATCTTAAGGAAACATACATGTGAAACACTCATAACTTTATTAAAAAAAATGTAAGGCAAAGGTTGAAATACATAAAGATTCGGTTAGGATATGGGATCCCATTGTTTAAAATAAAACATAACTTAAATCTTAGAATTCGTTACAAAACAAAGTGCGGAAAATACATAAAAACATAACAAAATGACTAAAAGCAACTTCATCCTCGAATCGTTCACGGAGTCCACCGAATCCATTCTCCCTCAACACACAATCCCAAGCTGCTAAGAATCTTACCACCGCCATAACTATTTTCCTACACATATAAAACAAAGGAATGAGCCTAATGCCCAGCAAGGAAAATCTACTAAAAGCATACAACATAAACATAAACATAAGCTATAAACATATAACATATACTATAAACATATATCATAATTCTAACCCATATACATGGTAACTATTGGGGTTTGCTAAGCAACTATAAGCCTCAAAATACAATGAGGTTTGCTAGCTAAGCAACTATAAGCCCCAAAAACATAAAAGTGTTGGGGTTTGCTATTTAAGCAACTATAAGCCCCAAAACATATATCATAACATATAAAAACATACTATAGCATAATCATATAAGCATATAATACTATCCTATTTTCCTTACCAAATACCGGGATGTGAGAACAAGGACGGGATTTTGGAACACTCCTAAAAACCATTAATAGAAAGGTGAGTATTCTAAAAGAAAGAGATGAAAAGAAATGGACTAAAACCACCTTAAAGAAGAACTTACCGAAATGAAACCTCAAGTTCAAAAAACTTAATTGCCTAACCATGAAGGGAAACAGCGAGTTAGGAATTGAGTAGAGAAAAACTATAAAAACTAATGAAACAATACAAAAAGGAACTAGAAATAGGAATACCTTGAATGTACTATAACTGAACTACACCTCGATATCAAAATACACACTATTATCCTTACTTCCCAAGTGTTTAATAAGCTTAGAATGATAAAGCTTATAACCCCAACCCAAGTGTTTAACACTCTAAAGTAAACCTAGCTGCTTGAAGGCTCTGAACTCAGGTTCAAGAATGAAAAGATCTTCTTTTAGCTTGAATAAAAATAATGACTTTATAATTGAAAATCATTTGAATATTCGTTCAGCAGAGGCTTAAGACTCGGTCAAAAAATATTTTGGACTTATCAAGAGGTTATGGAATAAAATGAGCTCGGTTTCTAAAATTTTCAAAAATCATGCCCTAGAGCCGATATATCGCCCATGCTAGACGATATATCGCCTGGGCTTATGTTCCCGAGGATTTTCGAAGTGGTCGTGCGAAGTTACGTGTTTTTCGTATTCCTCGAGTGGCGATATATCGCTCCCTAGAGCTGCGATATATCGGCATACGCTAAAATATTATACACGTAATTGCACGTTTTCAGCCTAATTTGAATTGAGTAAACAGCTTTGACTGAGTCTTATAACGATTTCAAAGCTGCAGGAAGACTCTGGGATTTTCAAATATTACTCTTAATAAACTATTCCTCAAAAATACTTAATTTCTTAATAAACATGCACACACAAGTGTCATTCTCTTATTGGGTCTATCTAAACCTTATAGTATAATAAATATTATCTTTATAATCAACTATATTAATCAAACCTTATGTTATGATTAATATTCTTAAACTATAGGTTAAACTTATAAAATCTACAAGTGTTGCTACGAGTGTCTAACTAAGTCCCGGCTTGAACCAAAATCCACAGTAATGAACATACTATAACTACTACTAGCTATTACTATTACTACTACTATCTAACTAACTAAGTAAAGTTCTTGGACTCTACAGAAACTTAATGTGTGATTCTTAGAAGTGAACTTTTGACATGATTTTCTTAATATAGAGACTATAAAACTTATATGTATATGCTATAGGTGAGATAGTATTACGATGGTATGAAAATTATGTTTTGAGATTTTATAAAGCATGATAATTTGGTAATTTTGACATGCCTATATATTGATATTGTGAGACATATCATAGAATTATTGTGAGATTTTATCATAGAATTATTGTATGATATTTGTGATATACTTACAATGAATTATGTGATTCAAAAGGCATGTTAATATGATAGACATATGTTGACAAATTATGTGAATTTGCATTGAGACATAATTATGTTAATATATAAATATATATTGATGTGAATTATCATGATTTTATAGTTTGCCATATAATATGATTATTAATGTGATTAGTAACTATTTATTTGGTAAATGAAAAAATATATATTTGAATGAGCATCTCATTTTATGAGATAAGAAAAGATTAACCTAAGGGGGTTACATCTTTTACTTGAAATATCTTGCTCTATTGGATCAAGGTGGATCCAAAATTTTGAGATAATATATTGTCCAATAGACTTGGAGTCTAAAGTATGGGCAAATAAAAAAAGTTATATGAGAATTATTTAGTGACAATAAATCTTAAATAATGTCTCAATGAGGATACATTACAAAATTGGAGAAGCAATTTTGAAGATTTACACCAATGGTGAATAAAAGAGAACTTTATTCATTTTGATTAAAGATGGTGATATGTTTAAATTAATCTCAATGAGGAGATAATTTTAAACTAAAACATAACAAATTAAAGTGTTTAAAAAAAATTGACATCTTCAAATTGATTTTGATTAGAAAATCAATGGATGTAAAAAATGGTATTTTCAAAAGAATTTCAAAGAGACTCTTAAGAAATACACACAAGTTTTTTTTTAAGTGATTTTGAGATTATTTAGACAACTAAAAGTGAAAATTAGTGATTATTTGTTTGAGAAACTTTCACATGACATTTGTGTTCACATATTTTATTTTGTGAAATATACAAAAGAAAGAAACTAAGTGAAAGTTACCTTTAAAGAAGTGTGTCTTGACTTAGCAAGTAAATAAATCAAGATAAGCATTGAAGGTTTTTATCTTGATGTATTGAGAGTTTATCATGTGGCATAAATGACTTATGATAAACTTTGTAAATTATAAGTCTAGATTTATCTTGGTGGATAAAATACTTAATATAAATGAAGAGATTTCTATTTTAAACTGATATTTTATTATAACTTTGTGAGAAATGTGGGGGTGATGCTCCAAAGTTAATCATTTATTTTGTTGACAATAATTGATTAATTTGGTCATCATATCAAATAGGTTATTTGGAATTTCACATTCTAAATCGTTTTGGTTGTATCCGTATGGAATTGATAAATTTAGACATGCTTGGTGTCTAAAGTTATTTGTAATATTTTGATTCAAGAAGGAATCAATTTAAAACAAAAATAAGAATTTTAGAAACAAAGAGGTTTCTTGAATTAATATTCAAATGTTTATCTTGGATATTGAACTATAAAATAGTGGGGGTGTTGACTATGGTCAAAATAACTATTTTAAAGGGGTAACTATTTTAATCAAACTATGGCTAGCAACAAAGTTTGAATAAAATAATGAGAGTATTTAGGTAGCATGCACGAGAAAAGAAATGACTTAAATGGAATCATTTCTACATCTCAATGGGTGAGACTTAGACTCCCTCAAGAGATTCACAATTGATTGTAACCTATCTTAATACTAGTAACCAAAATAGTATTAGGTTCGATAGGCAATAGCAAGTCAATCAAGTGAATAGCAGTAGTACTCAAATTTTGTCCCATCTGAGATATGAGTACTAGTGTGTTACCAAAATGAGGGTTAAAACTGAAAGGTTTTTTTAATAGAACTCAATCTTGAAAAGACAAATATTTTGGGGTACAAAATACTGTAAGAGTTCTACCTATATAGACTTAGGGGTGGTGCCGCCCCTCATGAGAATTGGGAGTCATTCTCAAGAAAAGTGTATGAATGGAATGTGCACATGGCCATTAATGGTTCAAAAGCGAGATATTGAGGTCTCAAGTGAACATAGCAAAGGTGTGTGTGTTATCATCGGTTTGTTATCAAAGGATAGTGGTTCAATGCTTTGGCAACCAAAATTTCAACAATCTTTATGATAATTACACTAAGGTAAAATTCAAGTTGAAAGATATTTTACTTTATGCACCAATGCAAATGTTTCTATAGAGAGTGATTATTTAACCAAGTGGGAGAACATTATATTTTAATATAATGTTTGATTGATTAAATAAGTGTTACAAAAAGTGATTATTTAATTTAGTGGGGGAATGTTATCTTATTTCATATAATATAATGTTAGATTAAATAATGTGACAAAATGTGATTTGTCACACCTTGTAACATATTATTGAGAGTCACAAAATTGAACACATGTTTGTGCCAAAATGTGACATATTTTGGAGTTACAAAATGAGTTGCAAATTTGTAACCCCCAAATATTACCCAATAATATGTAGATTGTATGTTACACATTTGAGATTGGATTTCACAAAGCCATTATGAAATATGGTTGTTGGAGATATGTTTTTAACTCCCATTAGGTGTTTGGAGGTTACACAATCATGTGGGAAAGGATTTGGGACGTTTTGGAACGCTTTTGGAAAAATGACATTTTGTGCTGAAAATAGCCTGTGGCCTAGGGGACAGCGGCCAGTGAGGCTAACAACCAATTTGTTCTTTCAGTTTTTTCCAATTTGAACGGTTCTAACATCCCAGGTAACTCCCAAATCTCCATTTATTTCCATAAACATCCAATTAAACATTGGTAACAGCCATGGGGGTTGGTGGAATTTAAAATTCAAAGAGAATCTCAAAACTCTATAAATAGAATTCTAATGCTCACTTGTAAGACAATTATATTTCTATCCACTAGAGAACTTGACAAGAAATACACCAAAATGCTTGATTATTCCAGAGAGTTATTTCTAATATTGAGAGAATCCCTTAGTGCTTGAGATAGGGGGAAATAAGCTTTTGGGCAAAGGTTGTAAACCTTGTTCAAGTTGGTGATCCCCAATGCTCTTTGGTTGTGTGAGTGAGAGTATTTTACTTTTTTGTTCTTGTTATTTTTTCTACTATTGCTTTTGTCTTCTCTTCTTCTATTTTCTTTTTACATATTTATTTGTATCCATTGTTTTAGAGTTATAGTTCTTATAATTTTCTTCTTCCTCTTATTTCTACATTTACTTGTATTTTGATTATTGAGTTGTAATCTTATTTAATCAATTACCTTGTCTATTGTATTTTTGCATAGAGTTGTAATAGTATTTCTTATTTTCCATTGAGACAATACAAATATCTCTAACACTATGAAGACAAGTGTTTATATTGTACCTCCTATTTTTGAATTGCATTGTAAGTTGTTGGACATCTTTTTTTTTTGGAACAATGGTTTCCAAATACTTTGGTTCCTCCGACATGTGAGATACATCATTTGTAGGAGACCCCTTATTGTTGTGCTTTCTTTTTCCATTTTTCTTTAGGTCTTCCATTTTCTGCTTCCCTATATCCTTTTTGTTCATGTCTTCACATTTTTGCTTTTGTTTCTATATTTTCTTCAAGTCTTTCATTCTTTCCTTCTCTTTTTCAACCATATTTTTCATGTAATACAGGTAATAGATTATTTATAAATAATTTTAAAGCATATCCTTCAAAAGTGCAGTTAATAAAGATGTCATTTTATCAAATTAATGAGTAGCACCTATTGGGATTCCTTATTATTATTTTCGAATTTTTTAATATAAATTAAAAAAACACTAATTGTTGTTTTCAAAAAATGAATTTATTCCCACAAATTTCTACACATTTGTTACATCACATGTGTAATTTTCAAGACACATATTCATCTTCACAATACCAATTAAAAAAAATTAATAGTTATATATTTTCAAAATATAATTAAACAACATTTATTATATTCAAAGAACCTACACATAGAATCAAAATTAATTCAATATTTGTATACATTTATTACACTATGAATTATTCAAAAGACAACTTTTCAATTAAAAATTATTAATTTTGAATTTCATAATAAATTTTTAAAAAATTTACATTAATTTTGGCCCTATTAAGTAAATATTATTTTATATTTCAATTTTTATTTAATTCATCATTTAAAAAAATTATACATAATTATTAAAAAGACACTTGTCCTTTTTTTTAAAAAAAAAGACACTTTGTTTCCCATTGAACAAACACACTTGTTCATATTTAATTTTCTATTATTTCAAAATTAATTTAAAAATCTATCATAATTATTAAAAAGACACATGTTCAATTTCTCATTAAACAAACACAACTGTTCAATTTACCATTGTATTTTTTCAAAGTTATTTAATAAAAATTATGCATAATTAATAAAAAGAAACATGTTCAACTTCCCATTGAACAAACACAACTATTCAATTTACCAATGTACTTTTTCAAAATTATTTAATAAAAATTATACATAATTATTAAAAAGACACCTATTGGACTTCCCATTAAACAAAATCAACTGTTCAATTTGCCATTGTATTTTTTTCAAAATTAATTAATAAAAATTATATATAATTATTAAAAAGACACATGTTCACTTCTCATTCTTTCCATTTCGAAAAAATACAATGGTTGGAAGTTGAACAAGTGTCTTTTAATAATTATGCATAATTTTTAAAAGATAATTATTCATATTCCTAACCACTTTTCATAAAATGTCTTTTGTTTTTTCGCATAAAATTTTAAATATAACACAAAAAATAGTAGAATTTCCAAGATGGAGATTACTATGGACCCTAGAAGGGTTGATGAAGATAGTGGTAATCATGAAAAAAAAATAAAAAAATCCAGCTATGAAGTCAAAGATGCAGAGAATGAGGTTGAATATGAAGACAATGTCTCGCGTGAACCGGACAAAGACATTGTTGTTGAAGGCGAAAGTATCAATACAATCAATCAAGTTAAGGAAGAACACCATTTTCATGTACTTGGAAATGGCCTCAAGCATTACTCGATATGGAGTTTTCGGACGACTATTTTGATGTTGAATCAAGCGACACTGATGGGGAAATAGATGTTGTCCAATTAATTAAAAATATCAACGGTTCACTAACAATATGTATGGATTTGAATGAATATTACTTTGGAAAGTTTGCTTCTACACAGAAACAAAGACTTTCGAGAACAAATATTGGATCGAGAAGACAAAGGGGGAAAAAGTAAAGTCTAAGGGCGATCGACAACAAAGTGCCTTCTTTTTCTTTCCAACCTGCCGAAAACTTGAATGGAATCAAGGTTTCTTGGCATCTCCTTCTTTCAACCTCAAAATGTTTTGATTGACCCGTAGACATAGGCAATTGGGGCTTTTAGCACCCTTTTCCAATCCCATCTATACTCTAGGAAAATGTTTAACCTACCTGCTAATAATTAATATAATAAATAATAATGGGTTGGCTACTCTCCAACATTTAACAAAGAATTGAGTGGTTTTTAGTCCTTGCCCTTAGTGGAGAGAGTGGCTTCTGCTCCCCAATTTAGCATTTGTGAGCGGCTTTTGCTTCTCTTCTTTGAAATCTAGATTTTCTCTTTTTGTGTCCATAAATCTCCCTGCCCAATACCAGTTTTCTTAAGACTTGGCGTTCGAAGTGGGAAACGGTGATGGCCAGGTAGAAAACATCCCTTCTTCTACCAAAATCTTTCCAAACTCCAAGGGTTTCTACAACATTCTCATTAAAGCAAAAGACATGCGTAGAAGAACTAAAGAAATACATGATTGTCTCGATAAAGGACTACAATTTGAAACTCGAATCAATCTTTTGGATTTGGAAGATGCTATTAATAATCTTATTGGTGCAATTTGCGATGCACAATAAGTGTTATTTTTATATATTTATTTAAGGTATCTCATGGCTTTTTTTTTACTAAGAATAATATTAATGTTATTTATATTTTATGTTTACAAGGATCATATGAATGTTTTAAATTAAATCATCATATAATAAAATGTAAAATTTCATTAGTTGAATCAAACATAAAAATGAAAATCTACAAAGTACAATAGTAGATAGACAAACAAACACTTTCCTTACACTCTCTTCCACTTTTCCATCATTCTCAAGGGCATATCCATATTTTTCAAGTGCTCATCAACTTTTGTTTGTTCCTCTTTGAATAGTTTCTTCATTTTCTCAAATAATACTTCGTGATTTTCTGATCCAAAACTCACTCCAAGACGATCAATCAAATCTGTAGCAAGCAATAAAATCTCTTTAAGTTCTTTCTCTACTAAGGCATCATAATATTGAGTAAATTGACACATTCTTAAAAATATAAAATGATTTCAAACTCTACCTAAAAAATAAAGTTTACATTTGCCTACAAATGATAGCAGTATACATAAGATAAAATGATTTATAAATAGTGTTAAAAACCACATAATTTCAAAATTATGACATTTAAAATATCCATTTTAAAAAAAAAAAGTAAAAACAAAATTCTATTGTAAATCAATACACGAATTTTTTTTGTTAAATTAATAAATAAGATGAGTAATAATTATGGAAAATATGCCAATTAATGAGTTATTCCATATCCCTAAAATCATGCTCAAATTTCTGATTAGTTACACTTCTCAAAACATTAAATGAACATATTTCAATTCCCTAAAATAGCACAATAATTTTGTTATTGGTTAGGTTGATTATGCATAATTATACAATTAAATTCTAGATGGTTAAGTTGTTATTAATTAGTTTAGTTACTATGCATTGATTTTTAATTACCATTTTTTAATTTAAATTTAAAACATAATTTCAAAATAAATTTAATTTTTTCAATAGATAACAAAGTTTGGTTGAGTTAGTTTGTGTAATATATATACATATATATATATTAAAATTTCTCTTAAAAAATGTGAACAATTAATTAAGAAAATTCCAACTAATTTCATTAAATGTATGTATTCATA
The DNA here is from genome assembly GCF_963169125.1 of Humulus lupulus. Taxonomy (NCBI): domain Eukaryota; kingdom Viridiplantae; phylum Streptophyta; class Magnoliopsida; order Rosales; family Cannabaceae; genus Humulus; species Humulus lupulus. The sequence goes on along the minus strand of NC_084794.1, from coordinate 147,733,940 downwards.
AATCCATTCCAATACCCTAACATCATGCTCTATTTATGATTGGTTGAGTTATTAATCATTTCTTATAAAAATACATGCACAATCAAGATCATGCCAACTAATTTCATTAAATGCATGTCTCCATTAATCCATTCCAATTCCCTAACATCCTGCTCAAAATTTAGATTGGTTGATATATTAATCATTAAATTCGAAATTAACATATATAAAATTATTTTTATTTATCAAATATGATATTAATTTCTACAATTACCATTTTAAACTTTCAATAAACATTAACACTGATTGTGAAAATGATAAAATTTAAAGTGTGTGTTTAATCTTGTTATTAAATAATTAATTCAGAAGTAAATAGTTCGAATTCTCTCAAATATTGATCATCTTCTAGTTTCTCAATATTGATAAATAATAATACAAATTCCTTTCTTTTACACAACTTGATTGAGAATAACAAAATTAGGGTAAAGATCAATATCCCTATCCCTAGTACTATATTCCTCTGCTTGAAATGAACTCTCGCACATCTTTCAATAATTTTGCTCTATTCTTGTTGAAATTTGAGTATGCAATCCACGAAGCTATGTGGCACCTTTCTTCATTAGAGTTGAACTACAACAGTGAAAAGAAGTTACTTAAGTATAGTATGATAAAAATAAAATATATAAAAAAACTTTGTATGAAATCTACTTACCACAAAAGACCGCGAGTCGAGCTTAAAACTATTAATCATAAATAATATTTCAAAGACTCCACAATCGTACAAATTTGTTTGTCTAGGAACATTTATACCACGAACTATACCAACACTAGCAAAGTTGAAACTACCAAGTTTCTTTTTCATCTGATTCTCTTAGAACAAATCTAGATTGTGTAGCTGCATTTGCACTCAAACATCAAAATTTATAAAAAAAAATAATATATTCAACCAATAAAAACTTACAATATTTACAATCTTAGATGACTGTAATATAGGATTCTTTTCATCAGCAAGTGAGTCCCAAACTTCTACTTTGTTTTCTTTCAATATCACACGTGCAAGAATGAAGTGTCTTACAAGCAACATATGAATATAAATCTGCAAGTATAATTTATGTTAGAAATTACATAATAAATAGATGTTTAAAAATAGGTTCAACATAAACCATTAGAATCATACTTCATTGCAATTTTCGAGGGAGCCCATAAATCTTTCGTAATAATGCATTTTCCTCAAAAATTGATGTAGTGATAAATTGGAGTAAGAGTCAAGCAATATGTATTTGTATTGTCAAAATTAAAAAAATTACAAATTAACTCAACAAACATGAAATATGTTTTGATAAAAAAGAACAAAAAGAAAAAACTCACCATATTTCGAACTGGAAGATACCAATTCTTAAACTCTTTACCCTTCTTCAATCTCTCATCCTCGGTCAAGAATGAAGAAACCATAGTAACAATCTGCATTTACCAAAAACAAATTATAACAGTCACGCTAAAATTATTAATTTATACAAATTAATTACCTTAGTTTCCAACTCTGTTTTAGGTCCAAGATAATGGAAGTCAGACTGTCACTACAAAAAAACATGTCCTATACCGAGAACAAAAGTCGTCAGTAGAAGCCCAAATGTTCTCGATACAACTTCTACTGAGAACAAGTTCTCGGTATAAGGTTCTCGGTACATCCTCATCGGTAGAGGAAAACTTCTACCGAGGACATTAAATATGTTCTCGGTATAGGTTATACCGAGGTTAATAGTACACGGTTTAAAGTTGACAATATCATCAGTGAAACCTGCCCAATTTTGTCACCTGGATGGGCTATACCGAGGACACTGTCCTTGGTATATACTTAACCGAGATTTTTTTTATATGTGCAATGTTTATTCATTTATATATTTATTTATTGATTTAATTTGAATTAAATATAATACAATAGATTAAAATTAAAACACTTATATTAAACATATAAATAAAAACATAAGAGGACATTTGCTCAATCAAAATAAAGAGTTGTCCTAAACATGAAAATGTAATAGTCCATAGTAATAAAACTCATACATAAGTCCTACTGACTTGGTGCTCCAACATCGGGATCATCAGGTGGTGGTGGGGCACATTGTGATTCCGGAGGTGATACAATGAGTCCGGATGTGCTCCTCTAATTGTCGAACACACTTTCTCATCTCAGCCATCTCTTCATCTTTAGTTTGTGGAGGATCAATAGTAAATAGAGTTCGACCCCTTATGTTAAGGATACACCCATATCCTCTATGATGGCCATGTTGTTTAGCGAAGACAGTTTGTACCAAAGACAAGTTGTCATCTTCAGGCACACTTAAAACTGGTGTGGAACTCTTAGTATCAGTTGTTTGTGTCTGCTATGTGTCGTGATATGCACGCAATTCATCCTATGATACAATATATAATGTAATTATGTATTGTAAACAAACAATTAAAAATTTGAAAAATGTTTAAAAAAACTTAACGTACCCAGGTTTTTTTTTTTGTTTCTGTCACCCACCCTGTGCCTGATTTATGGTGATTATCCATCTAGCTATCTGAGATTGGCTCAAGTTTCCCAATCTCTAAATTGCAATGTCACGTACATATTTTTTTTTAAAAATTAATTAAACGTAAATAAGAATGACAAACTTAAAAAGAATTAATTAACTAACTTTTTTCTAGCGCAGCGCTGGGATTGACTGAGAACCTCTGTAGCTGAGCTCTTTTATTTTCTTTCTATTTTCCTTGTAGACTCCAGAACGTTTCTACAAAAAGTTTTTGTTAGTAATATATTTAATTAAGAGATTTAAGTTTAGCAAGAAATTAATACCATAATTTCTGGGCGTCGGAAAAATTCAATGACTTTTTGTCGCGGTGTATCTATGCAACCACCATAATGATCATTCAACTTCTTCAGTTGTAACTCTGGTCTCATCTTCTCCAAGTCTACTCTGGCACTGTTAGGAGTGTGTCCTAAAAGCATGTAAAAGACATTTGTTTTTCTGTGAATAAATAAATACAATGGTTTATTATTAATTTTATATTTAGATTGTTAAATTATTGTTTGAATAATTTTGTAAATATCAGAAAAATTCCATATTCATTATTGAGGATGTGATCTTGTATTAGTACGAGAAAATTAAGATCACATGAATGAATAAAAATAGTCAACAACAACAAATTAAAGTTATGGAATTCTTTAATTGGAGTTGTAAGTACGGTTTACTGAGTATCATAATGATACAAATAATCTAGATTCAGATTATTGATGTGGTAAGACATCTCGGTAAAGGTGCTTTATATAATATGATTATATATGACATGGACCGATATGAATTAAAGTCTTTATCCAAAAACCATTTAACAATAAAGACTTGTAATTCATATCATAACTGATGATCATTTATAGATCAACCTAAATCTTGAGTGTTCATGAACTCCTGTTCATGTTTATTAAATCTTTTGATTCATTCGTTAAGGTCTCTTCAAAGAATGAGGTTAATGACTTTTGTTTTGGAGATTTAATATCATGGATGGCTGGGAACATGTATCAACAATACGGAATCTAATCTTTCCTAACGGGTCGTATATTAGTTCCCTTAAGGGTTAATTCTGGAACTAAATGATTTTGAGCTCAAATCTATAATTAGATTATAGATTAATTATTCACTAGTGAATTAATGGTACTTAAGGAATAAGAAGTAAATTAGAAAGGTAAAATGGTAATTCTTCCATTCTAATTTATGAACTAATTAATTAGAGGGTTGAACTATTGAAAGATGGTTATATCAATGGACGACTTAAGAAAAGATTTCTGTAAAAGTATATCTATAACATAAAGAGTGCAATTCTGAATTTATAGTGGAGAAATATCATAATTAATAAATTAACTACTATAATTAAAGAGTTTAATTATTTAGTTTCAATTTATTGGAGCTTAATGTTATAGGTCCATGGTCCCCGAAATGGCTCAAACAAACACTGACAAAGGTAAATACAAAAATGGGCAAAAAGGACTTATGTGATAAGAAAAATATTTTTCTATGCATCAAACATAATTATTGTATAATTATGTGTAATTAATTAATTGAGAATTAATTAATTATTTGATTTAACAAAAATATAATTAATTTTGAATAAATTTATTTTTGGGATTTTTGGTATTTAAATAATAATAAAAATTGAGAAAAATCACATGCCATCCCTGGCATGTGGTACACATGTAGCACAGTGCACAGTCACTGTGCTACACGCATAAGAGACTCATAACAGTTTCTTGGTTCCACAATTTTAGTTATTTAAATATTAAATAAATAATGAGATATTGTAATATGATTAAAATATTATTATTTAAACAAAAATCTGATAACTGATTAGTTATTTTCAAATTGTTTAAAATAACTAAGATTTTATTTTAATATATGGGATATATTAAATATAGGATATCAGTTTTTCAGAACATAACTTTTCAGGGATAGAAAAATATCTTGAAATCTCTCTCAGAGAAAGAGAACAGTGATACAAACAAAAGTCACTGTTCTTCACAAAAACCTAGGTCCAAACTTTATCAGATCTCATGTGTTGAGAACATCTGATAAATAGATTTTGCCTATTATTTGTATAGTGAGCCCACACTCGTTCTTTGTGTGCTGAGAACATTTTGGAAGATCTTGGTGTGAGATCTTAAGGATTTCGCCATACAAAAAGATAGCAGCAAGGAAGGACCTGAGGTAATTTTCTATTCATGTCTTGGATTCACACTACAAGAAAAAATGCTTTTAATAACACCAAAAATGTGTTAAGACCGACTATGTTATCGTAGGTCAGGGTACTTTACATAACACTTTATCATTGTTATACAGATGTGTTATTATACTGCCAACGATAACACACTTTCTGTGTTATTTTAATATATAGATAAGTGTTTAATTATGTTATTTATAGTCGATTATATAACACATTTCAATACTTATAAATTTGTGTTATATTACACTTTAGTATAACATTTTTTTTGTGTTATACTACACTTTAGTATAACACATTTTTTGTATTGTAATACATTTTAGTATAACACATTATTTGTGTTATATAATGAAGTTTGCATAGCACAATTCTTTGCATAAAAAGTGTTATTGTAATAGATATTATAACACAATTTTCGTATTATTGTTATATTTAGATATGTTTAAATTCTCATTATATATTTTATTTATATAACACTAATTTATTCTATTATATTTTAATTTTTTTATATAATTAAAATTAACTTTCTAATATATACTAGCATCATCAAATGAACTTGATTTTCAAATAACAAAAAGTAAGTATATTCAACATTGTATTAACAATTCACAAATTAGTTTGAAACATTCAACACTGTCATCAACAGCAAAATGTTCTTAAAGTATTCAAGGAGTCTTAAATATTCAACATAGTTAAAAGTTACTACTTTCAACACAAAGAAATAAACAAAGTTACTACTTTCAAGGAGTCTTAAGTATCCTTTTCTACTTCGCTTGTCACATCTGCAAAATAAACAAAGAAATATTTTATTGTTATTATCTAGCATCACAAATTACTTCAAGAAAAATGCTATGGAAATTATATCCAAGAAAGGACACTACATACAAAATAATGAATTCACAACTACACCAAAGCAAAGAAACCAAACACTAAATTATAAGACATTGGTTATTTTTTTAGTATGAAAATGTACCTCTTGGAATAACTTTTTTAGAAGGCCATGCAACCGTGGAACCAACTGCTTCTTGTATTGTAAGCATCGCATGATTAGGAAGAAATAAGTAAGATTCTGGTACAATATCAACATCAACCCATACTCGCATAAAGTCTGGTCCAAGAGGTTTTCCATGTATAGTTATCTTTGGATCACTAGAATCCCAACGACCTTCAGCAGCAACAATTACATCTACCCAGTCAAGCAAGTAGCAAGCATTCTTCCCTTCTGTAAAGTTATGTCTTTTTTCTAGTGCAATACTCTACCAAATTTATTTTAAAGACAATATATTAGTTTCTGTATTTGTTCTTCTAAAATGAAAATTTAAAACAATAACAACTTTTATAATTTACCTTAGGGGACTGAATATTGTTTGACTGTGGTACACTGCAGAAGAAGAAGAAGAAAAGAAAGGTCATTAAGTCAATGTTATTTAATAGAGAAGTTGACCATATTGTTATTTTCGACCTCAATTGTTTTGTGGGTTGTAAATATATCAATGAAAAGGCCTAGTGGGCATTGGCCCTTTTAATTTGATTAAGAAAAAAAGGGATATTATGTCTAGTGGGCAGCAGACTCTACATCATGTGCTCTTAAGAACTTGTTCCTTGAGAGTATAATATGATTAATTCAGTCTTTTAAATCTTTAAAAACAATTGGTTATATGATCCAAATGGTGGTAACCAACCAAAAGGAAAGAAAAGGAAAAGACATTGATCTCTTTTGTTTTTTTTTTATTATTATTTTTTTGCTCAAGATTATTATTATTATTATTATATTTCTTAGTTTTAGAGTGGTCCCCTCCAAAATTCTATTGCCATGTTAGTGTTAAAGTGTAACTTTTGAAACATTTGCTTATTATGGTCCCCAATATACTTGAAAAAGTTAGTTTCATATTAGTTTTGGAGACCCTGGATTTACAAAATTGTTTTGGTTTTAATTGATTAATTAATTAATTGATTATTATTAGGATATGGTTTTGGTTTAAACTAATTAAAGATTTTTGGAAGATTGTTAAAAAAATGAATAAAATTTTTAAAAAAAAAGGAGATTATACAACTAATAAATATTTTTTACAACTAATAAATTAATTTAATAGTATTATAGATATTATTATTATAATACTGTTATCTTTTCAAAGTTCTATCAGAAAATTACCATTATTCACTGTAGCCATGTAGTTATTCTGAAGATTGTGTAACAACTCAAGGAAGTCATATGACCCAGATGGCTTCTCTTATCTTTCATTTTTATCTTTTCTTGGTTTATTTACTTTTCTGTTTTTCTTTTCGTACGGCTTTCTTGAGTGAATTTATCAAAGTGATCAATATGACATGAAATGGTAGATAGAAAACAAAGGGATAAGCAGTTGTTTTTGGTAGTGAATTACTAGCATTCCTTATCAAAAGAGAATTGTTTTTCAGCAACAACACAATTCACGTAGTTTCCTGCTTATAGTTTTGAATATGAGACTATGTGAATGGTAGCAACATGATATAAGGATGGATTCAAAGCTATAAGTTGCTTGAGAAATATACACACTTTAATCACCGAAATCATTGGATCAATGAGTGTCATGTTCTTTAAAGTTATTATCTGGACACTTCTAAAATTTTGTTAGCATACACTTTGCTAACTAAACATGAAATTTCTCTGTTTAAACAGAGAAGGACAACGGTCCAAGGACAGTAAAAGATGTCAAGCTAATAAGCGGAGAGCAAATATTGAACAAGAATAGGTAAACATTTAAGTATTGATCTCAGAATGAATCCTGCTCTAAGTCTTAGTTCTGTATTCAGTTTCTTTTAACTAAAAACTATACAAATAGTTTAGTTAATGCTCTCCTTCAGCTACACTAAAGAATTAGAGAAGGATTCATTTTGAGATCAATATTAAAGATAATAAATAGTAAAATATTGTGTACAATTTCTGAATGTGTAAATTACTGAAAAGGAAGCTAATTTTAATAATTGGCAAAAGGCATGCATGATAGTGTGATGATCTTTTAGCAACTACAGAAGTCTTGTGTTATGATTGGCTCTTGTTATACATGTCATCTGTTTTAACTAGTCCAAACTTGCTTAACCCCGACTAGCAATTACTTGTTTATCATTTATGATTGACAAGAGCCATACAACATTTAATAGCTAATTACTTAGCATTTTTTGAGATCTAAAATCTGACCTGATTTTTAGCTTAACTTGTATATGTTTTCATTCTTGGATGGTTGATGTTCTTTTATTCTCCATTCAGCTTTCTCTTCTTTGTTTTTTGGTCAAGAAGAAATAACCTTCATTGAACAAACAGGCAAGTACAACCAAGGGCAATCCGCCCAAAAAAAAAACCAGATTACAACCAACAAAGCTACAACCTTACTCTACATACAAGAAAGCTTCCTTAAGAAAAGCTTGAGATGAGGAAGAGCCTTCCTACTTTGAACACTGAATAATCTGTATTGGACTAAGGTAATTACATCTTTAGCTATACAGTTAGCTGTCAATGAGAAACCATCATAAATGCATCTATTCCTATTTCTCCAAATTTGATATACCACAGCTGCTAGAACCATATTAAGAATCATGCTCATACTGTCATTATGCCCACAAGTGAGCCTCACAGTCCAATCCGAGTACCTGGTGGCCCAAGCACGAAATCCAAGCCAAGAAAAGATACAAGACAAGATTCTCTTGGATAAACAGCAATAAAAAAAATAGATGGTTCTGGCTCTCTAGCTGGTCTTCACAAACCGGGCAGAGAGAGCTATCAAGATGAATGGTGCATTTAGCCAAATTATCTCTAGTTAGGAGGAAAGAGTTAACCACCATCCACAATAAGAACCTGTGCTTAGGAAGAGTAGTACAACACCAGACCGCATTCTTATAGGCCACAATTTGCTGGTTTAGAGAGCTAGTATACAGCTTTGATGGCCTGAAAGTCCCAGAAACACCAGCAGCCAAGACCTCTCCTTCATTGAATCTCTTTCTTAAATGGCAAAGTTTGCGCCAATACCAGCTACTGTCTTGCTTCAATACATAGTCCCAGAAGTTAACCCCCTTTAGGTAAACATGCTGAATCCACTTGACCCAAAGAGAGTCTTGTTTAGTAGTGATAGCCCAGACATACTTGGCTAGAAGTGCTCTATTCCAGCTAGAACCATCCCTAAGTCCAAGCCCTCCATAAGCCTTAGGCATGCAAACTTGATGCCAAGAAGCTAAATGCAATTTACTGCGAGTCCCCGAAGCCCCCCAGAGAAACAATCTACACAGCTTCTCAACCTCCTTGATGATGCTTTGAGGTAAAATAAACACTGACATCCAGTAGTTTCTCAATCCAAACAGAACAGTTTGTATGAGCAATAACCAGCCAGCATATGACAGGTGTTTACTAGACTAGGAAAATATTTTTGTTCTCATTTTTTGGACTATAATTTCACAGTCCACATGCTTCCATTTAGTAGGCCTCAAAGGCACCCCAAGATAATGAAGAGGGAAAGACCCTATCGGAAGTTGAAGAACCTGCATTATCTCAGTCCTATCTGCTGCATTAACCCCTCCAAAATAAATCTGAGACTTCTTAGTATTTATTGTCAGCCCAGAAGCTTCACTAAACTTCCTAAGAGAGCCCTTAAGAACATTAACAGCCGCAATAGAGCCTTTGCAAAACAGAATTACATCATCTGCAAAACACAAGTTTATTAGTTTCAGGCTCTTACACATGGGGTGAAACCAAAATGAAGAGGATCTAGCAGCCAGCTACAGACATCTAGTCATATACTCCATAATGAGAACAAAGAGAAGAGGGGACATAGAATCCCCTTGGCGCAGACCTTTTTCCCCCTTGAAACTGCTTTGAACCCGACCATTAATCAATAAAGAATAGGAAGTACTCCTGATACAATTCATTACCCAGCCAATAAACTTCATTGGAAAACAGTAGGCCTTCAAGAGATTTTCCAAAAAAATGCCAATCAGCCGTATCATATGCCTTGCTAAGGTCAATTTTAATCGCACAGCGAGGAGAAGTAAGAGCTCTACCATAATTCTTAATTAAATCTTGAAGAATCATGATATTGTGAGCAATAGATCTACCACGAACAAACGCACCTTGATTAGATTGAATGAGATAGGGAAGCACCATTGCCAACCGAGAACACAACAACTTAGCCATGACTTTATACAGGGTCAAGCAACAAGCAATAGGTCTGTAATCAGAGGCCCTAGCTGGATTAGAAACTTTAGGAATTAGAGATAAAGTTGTTTCATGAAGCTCCTTAGGAAATTGACCTGTAGAGAAACCATGAATAATTGCTGAGCATATATCCTGACCAATATCCTTCCACATAGACTTGAAGAAGCCAGAACCATAACCATCAGGACCAGGCAATTTAGTACTACGAATACTAAACATAGCAGCTCTTATTTCCTTGATGGAGAAGGGTTTTAAAAGATAGAGTTGCTGCTCCACAGAAAGCTTGGTGCCTAAAGCTAAACAATTCTGATCTATTGTTCCTATAGTCGTGCTTGGACTACCCAGATGGTTCTTGAAATGCTCAACAAAATGGTCCACCACCTCCTTAAAATCATCTATCAACATACCATGATCATTTATATAAGAGACTATGGAATTCTCAACTTTCCGCTTTTTCAAGAAGGCATGAAAGAAAGAGGAGTTCACATCTCCCTTCCTTATCCAGTTGATCTTACTTCGTTGGACAAGGAAACTGTGATATATTTGTTCTTGATAGTGAAACTCGGAAGCCCTCTCCTTAACCACCTCCTGCAAATGAAGATCTTGAGGATTCCCTTGAGCTTGAAGTTGGGCAATTTGAAAAGCTTCCAGAGCCAACTAGTAGCCAGACCCAACATCTCCAATACAGTCCCTATTAAATTTCTTAAGCTTATGCTTCAGCCGAACTAGTCTGGTAAAAATTGCTCTCAAACCAGAAGCATTAACAGGGGCTCTCCAGCTAGCCAAAACCATTTGGTTAAATTCAGGATAACAAGACCGGAAATTATAAAATCTGAATAGTTTAATCCCCACAACCTCCAAAGGGATATTAGAAACTACGCAGGAGCAATGATCCGACACCACCTCCCATTGAAACACAACCAAAGACTACGGAAACATGTCTAGCCACTCCACATTAATTAGAGCATGGTCAATTTTAGAATAGATCCTAGCTAAGTCATCTTGGTTGTTTGTCCAAGTGAAATAAGAACCCATGCTCTTAAGAGCTTCAGTTTTAGCATTAGTCTTCCATCCAACAGAATCAGCCAATTCAAAACTAGCTGTAGGACTACCACCAGACCTATCTCCACCTAAAAAAGGGGCATTAAAATCCCCTAAAACCATCCAAGCTTTGACTGAAAGCGATATGCGAGTTAGATCAAGCCAAAGGCTTCTCCTATTATCAACTGAATTGTACCCATATACAAAGGTGACATAGAAAACACTCTTGTGGCCTACCAATTTAACCTGGCAATGGACCAGCTGAGGAGAGTCTTCCAAAATACTCAAATTTTCTATCCCCTTCCGCCAGAGAATTAATAGTCTACCCTCTGTGATTGGACTGGAGTAATAATCCCAATTAGGGAATTTATGCTCCATGAACTCACCAATTTTATTCCCGCGTCATTTTGTTTCCATTAAACCACTAATACAAATCTTATTCTTTCTAAACACTTCTTGGACTGAACTTTGTTTATTCACCCTATTCAGCCCCCTTATATTCCAACTCAAAATAGAGCACTTATCCATTAGAAAAACTACCTTCAAGATACCCAGTCTTACTACCCCTTTCCTGTTCCTGCAGAACACCAAATTGATTTTTCTGTTTTTGAACCGGAGCAACCACATTAGAGGTACCACTAGCAGTGTGACCCTATCTCTGAGATATAACACGCCTGGGGGTTTGCCATTTCACTTCCCTGTTTCGCTCCATAACCAACCCAGATTTAGTCTCCTCTGACAGAGTCATATCACCCTCACCCATTTCTGAGACTTCAGCTTGTTTAGACCCATCAGCTTCCTCGCCTGGATTCCCTTCTTTAGATCCCTCTGGACATTCTTGATTATCCAAAGGATTCTCAGCTTTAGAACGAGCTACTTTTTCCACCCAAACTGCCTTATGTTCCTTCCGACAATCTGCCATAGTATGCCCAAAACCAAAGTAGCTCTTACACTTAGTAGGTAACCACTCATACTCTATTCCTTGTTCAACCACCTGACCATGCTCATTGATAAACTGAAAGCTACGAGGAGGATTATCTATGATTTCCATCTCCACTAACACCCTCGCAAACTGAACACGGGAACGCTCCTTAGTAAATTTATCTACTAAAAGAGGTTTGCCAATCGTGCTTACCAAATCACTGAGACACTTGCTACCCTAATACTGCAGACCAAGATCATGAAGACGAATCCAAAGCGGAACCGAATGAATCAAACGAATTGCACTAAGATCTGTTGTCCATGGCCTAACAATAACAGGTTTCCTATCAAATTGAAGAACTCCATTCTCAAGAACATGATCTCTAGTTGCTTCATCATTGAACTTCACCAAAGTAAGCCCCAAATTCATTCTAGAAATTTGGGCTATCCCTAGATGACCCCAAACCCTTTTTATGAAGCCTTCAAACACTACCATTGGAGGATTTGCTCCAAGCACCATGCATACCACAACAGAGCTCCAATTTGCGGACTGAATTCTCACCTCTTCTATATCCACTTGAGCCAGCTTCTGCCCATTCCTAAAGATAGGTTCAGTGTATTCAAGCTTCGGTTCAGAAAAAGAGAGCTTACTCGTTCGGAATTGTTGCCAGTGAAGCTGGGATTCAGACTGGAAATCCCCTTCCGTAACCATGTCACCTTCTTCGCTTCTATCCGCCCAAGCGACATTCCTCGTCTCGGCACCCAATCCATCATCCACCACCTCGAAAGGCTGGGAACCCTTGCCCTGTCGAACCATCTCTCCATCCTCCATAACCCCAGGCCTAGGCACTTCGACATCCATTAAATTGCCCTCCTCTGGATCGGCAACATCATCTCCCTCGGATCCAAGCACCGTCTTCTGTTGAACTGCTTGCAAGACCTTCTCAGACCGATCATCAGAAAGAATATCAGGATTACGAATCGGCTTCTTCCTCTTCGCCATGGAAGGGAGCAACCTGACCCCTCAGCTTCCTCTTCTTTTAAGTCAAATTATTTTTCAAAAAAAAAAACTATCTTATTATAACCCCAAATGGTTTTTTTTAGCAGACATGCTTTTCTTCTATAGTGGCACCATTCTAAAACATTGGCCCCCCATCTCACCCTAGCTTGTCACAGTAGATTTGGTAAGGAAATAATGACATTTTAATGAAACTTGGCATTCCCAACATTTATACCTGTATATTTCAGAGCCAAAAATCAATCAAAGTATCTTGTCTCAAGAACAGTTCAAAATAGCAATCTTTAAACATAAACTGGTAAAGGCCCAAATAAAAACTCAAAATAAACTAGTAAAGTTGATAAATGAACTCAAGAACAGTTCATCAACACTTGTTTTTTTACTGTAGCTTTTCTCATCAGGTTTGGGAGCTGACTAAAGACTGGTTAGGCACTGCCATTTGGCCCAAGAATTTTGTTCAATGGAAGATGTGGTTAAAAGGGAAGCCCAAAAATTGGCTGCTGTGGTTTATGGCATCTGGTGCAACAGAAATGCATGTTATTTTTCTCTTTGCTCCAGCACTCCTCTTTGTTTAGTTAAAATGATAAGTTTGAGTTTGAAAGCTAGATTTTTTTGCTGTTTGAGTCAACAGTGTTTGGCTAAGAATAAATCAATTGCTGAGTTGGTTAGGAGTTTATGATTTGGCTTGTATTTTAGTCTCTATTTTGAGTTTGTTGTAAGTTTGGTGGTGTTTCAAATCTGGCAGTTGTAATTTCTTTCTGTGTTTTTAATATACTCCTTTTTTCGATAAATTTTTTTTTTGAAAAAACTAAAAAACTCAAAATAGATGGAAGTTGTAACAGTATAACTGAATACAACTGAAGCTAACAAAACTAACAAACCAGAAACAGAAAATAGAGAATCTTTAACATATGAATATGATAGAAATAGAGAATCTTCTCTCACACCCGCAAAACAAATCCAAAAGTAATTTGCTGAAGTTCACCATCAAAACCTAACCAACTGCTAAGTGGACTCCTAAACACAACTATATAAATGTTTTATGCTCTCTTGTAAAAAAAAAATGATTGGCTGAACCTCAACTCTTTTTTAACTTTACATTGAGTTTTTCATATTAATTTTTCTATTTCAAGTAAATAGGCATGCTGAATCTAATAAATAAAATTTTCTACATAAGCCTTCCTTAGTACATAAAAAGTTAGCCTAGTAAATAAAAGCTTCAGCAATAACTACTCAGATATTCTATTCGCTTCTATTTTATCTAATAACATAAAAGACACAGTTCAATTCTCTAATAAATGAATGGATACAAAGAATATCATTTCTATTAACAAGTTATAGACTGGTAGACATGGAGAAACAAAAGTACTTACTACTTCTGAATGGAGGGAAGCTTCTTGGTCTCTCTCTCCAATTGCTGACTCAATTATTGAAGACTTTTGCTAAATTAAATAAGCTGAGATAAAACAGTTGCACCACTCCATCACCTCAGGACATATCATCTGTGCCGGAAACAACCACCAGAGTCACCTCGGCTCCGTCAAGTAAGACTCTCCTTGGCTCACTATGGCCTTAGCACAACCCTCGACTGACTCTTCTGGGACAAGTCACCCCAAATTTATGTCATGTTCAGCCAGATTTCACAGACCAATCATAATTACAATTTAAGTACAAATTAAGTTACAAACTCATGCCTCACAAAAAATATATTGAATATAAATCCATATACATATATAATTGATAAATTACTACCTGTTCACGTGAGATTTTGGTCCCAATGAGCCTAGGTGTGACAATTTTTATGCCAATGATTGAACCAACTTCATTTATCAGTGTCTCACAAAAATGTTGCCTTGCTTGCCTAAGTATATATAACAGAGAATACTATAATTTACACACAAAAAATAGGGCATTCTATAGTCCCAAACATTAAGCAAACTCTCATATAGATTAAAGACCAAACATATTTGTAAGAGTATCACATGCACCCAAACATTTTTCATGGACAGCTTCTCTGTTCTTATATCAGATAAAGTATAATAAAATGGTTTAAATTGAGGAAAATGGATTGACAATATATCAAGAACAAACTGAACAAAGTACTTATAGATAGACTAGGGAAAGAACATCATAGTGAAGAGGGAATATTGATTGAACCAACACCTAGTCTGATCCAATCCCCATTGCAAGAGTGGTCTGTGTTAGGAACTGTATGAATATAATGAATATAATCAAGCAAATGAAATTTTTAATCCAACAATCAATTATTCTAGCAACATAAATACTTAAACTCAACCTAAGAAAATATCCCATAAGAAAATTTTCACATGGATTAAAAATTGCCAAATATGGGTCTTAGCCCTATTATTACAAAGACCCAAGAAAATGTGATGATATTGCTAAGACCCATGTGAAATTTCTGAAGCTAATTTTGAATTTTTTTCTATACACAGGTCAAATTATAGCAGCTGATGCCAAAAAAAACTAATCACATTATGTACATAAAACTTATCTCCTCAAAGCTATATCATTATCATTTTTTTTTAGTAAACAAAACTTCTCTTTGTTAATCATAATAATCATCTATCAAAGACATCAACACTTTTGAGAACACGATATGATTGAAAACATGAGGCTCTTGCAAAATGGTGAGCCAACTTATATGGAAACCATTTAATAAAAACAATATAGCCAAATATTATAGTAGCCATTTATGGCTGTGAATTTTTTTATTTAATCATAATCATAAGATAAATCAGTTTAACATAAAATAATAGTTTTGTACTCCTATGATAGTTGCGTCAAACTAAAACATCATATCTCCAATTCAAAAACAAAGAAACATAAACATACATACACTCCACTGTTCAAAACTCAAGATTGGGATTTATTCTACATGAATAATAAATGGTTCAGTTAATGTGGTGCTATTCTTTGTTAGCTGTGTTTTAGTGTCTCAGTTTCACAGATTCTAGACCATTCATATGTAAGACAATGGCATCAGCCCCCAGCTAATCTAAGAAGCCTTTCCAGTTTCCATAATACTTTCCTTACTATTTTGTTTCTCTCATCCATTTTCAATCAAAAATCGAGGATACCATACTAACCTATTATTTGTTACCTTATATGAGTAAGGACAGTATTTTGCAACTCTCACTGTCTCTGAAGCCTAATTCAGATTTTGAATGACAAAGTGAGATTTCAGGGAGAGGTTTAAAACGGTCAAAAATATAATCCATTCATTCATGAAGTCCCAGTTCTATTTTCCTTTTTCTTTTTTTGATTTGGTGAGCTATTCTATGATGTTGTTTATGTTCTCCCCCTCTCTTAATAACATTTTTTAATCACTAAAATGACCAATGCTTTCTTTCACTCCCTCTGTAGTTTTTAGGTCTAAGAGTAGTGATGATGGCTGGCTGACTTGGGCAAACTGCTCAGCAGAGTCACCAAAACAAAGAAACAGTCACTTTCACTTTAAAAGAGATTGTCAAACAACAAGAACAAAGCATTTCGATTGGAGGTGTTACTATGCTTTTTTTATTTGCATGTACAATTATTTAATTATCAAAGAATAAAAAATGGGCTAAAAATGGTTTTTTTTAGTTACTATTTGATTATTATTTGAAAAAAAAAGTAAGTTGTAGATGAAGATTTTTATAGTAATATTTTGAAGACATGTTACTACTCCTTGTCTTAAAAAATAAATATTTAGTATTATGATTGGAGTTGTATTGAAAAGTTAAGGAATCTACATCAAATTGGAATAGTCAAAGTTGCTTTCACTTTCCAAGAGAGAAAAAAGTTTGCAAGTCAGTACTAGAATAACATCGGTGGATACCAGAAACTATTCTCAATTTTGGGATAGTTAAGTTATAGTCTTCTTTATTTGAATTTTTGTATGTCTATCATAAACAAAGAAGAAGAATAAATCTCTCTACACTCCAGACACCAAGACTAGAGTTCATTTTCTCTCTATACAATATAGCAATATATGATCATCAACATACATACACTCCACTATTCTCCAATCACAAAACCAAACCAATATTTGGCCCAAAAAATACCTCAACTCATTTTATAAT
The DNA here is from genome assembly GCF_963169125.1 of Humulus lupulus. Lineage (NCBI taxonomy): Eukaryota > Viridiplantae > Streptophyta > Magnoliopsida > Rosales > Cannabaceae > Humulus > Humulus lupulus. The sequence goes on along the minus strand of NC_084794.1, from coordinate 147,716,965 downwards.
AATTAATACTTTTAAAGCATCACCTCTGCATCTCAAAAAATAAAATAAAAGACATCACCCCAGCCTCTGAATGTTGATTTCTTACAAAAATACAAACAACAAAGAAATGAAACCCAACTTTTCATTATCCTCATTCTCAGGACAACCAATGAGAGCAAGAAAAATGATAATTATAAAATCAAGAACATAAACAATAACTGAAAAAAGAATAAGAAAATGAAAGCCAGTAATTCCCTTTGCTCTGTCTAAAAACAAAACAAACATATAATTGATGCTTTCCAGCCACAACAATAGTTCAGTACATTTGGCTGAAATTTAAAGTTATGGAAGGATTACTGATAATAGCAGCAAACCACTTCAAACTTCATTAAAACCAGCAGCAAAAGATAATTCCTTGGTGAGATCAAACAACTTAAGATAATTCAGAAGTGGGTTCTTAGTTTTATGTTGTGATCAGATTTCAAAAATCCTACATCATTATCCATTGTCAAAACCAAGAACCATGAGTCTCCAGCAATTAAAAGAGAGACTTCATCCTCGAAATCCTCTAAAGGTACAGAACACAGTACTATAAGTGTTTCTTTGAAAGGAAATCCTTAGAATTTTCTAAAGCTGCTTAATCTAACCAAAGAATTTAATCTCAGCAGTCATTACTAATAACTAAACACAATACAAAGTACAAGCTACTAAGAAGATTAAAGGGCATATTGAAATATTCACTGGATTAGAAGACATTAATTTCAAATTGTGTTTCATGAAAAACATCAAATGTTGTAAACCCAAAAAGAAAAACAACTATTCCCTGTCATTCCAATTCAAACACAACATAGGCCACGCTCTTATTGAAATCTACCAATCCAAAAACTCTTATTCGCAAATTAGATGCGATTATACCCATGTTTAAGCAATATATACATACATATATAAACACCCGAATCCATTTAGTAAGAATTATTCATATTCATGTCATGTATAATCCCAAAATTAAATTCAAAACAAAACCATAAATACTCAAAAAGTGACCACCGTGGGTCGAGACTTGGCATCGATCAATATTAGAGTGAGATGAAGAAACAAAAATATTGAGCTCATAGACAACAAAACACAACAATCAAAACATAAATATCCAAAAAAAAAAAATCAAACCGCAAGGGAAGATCTAACCTTTGTTAGGTTCTGAAATGAAAATTGAAATGGAGATGAAAATGATGAGGAGGAGGCATATATCTTGAGATTTAATTTGGCTCCATTTTTTTCTTCGTCAAGGCTTCAGTAGGAGGTTCGGTCCAAGAGAGGCAGTGGTTCGGTTCGAGAGAGGAGGAGGAGGAGGAGGTGGTCATGGGTATAGCAGGAAGAGAAAGGAGAGAAGGAAAATATGATGGAAAATGAGACAGAGAAAGAGAGAAAGAGATGAAGACTGGTTCGGTCCGAGATAGGGGAGAGAGAAAGAGATGAAGACTGGAGATAGGGAAAATGAGACAGAGAGAGAAAGAGATGAAGACTTCGGTCCGAGATAGGGAAAATGAGAAGGAAAATTTACCGCTTTTTTTTTCACTTGCCACATGTTACTTTACTCATTAACTTTATATATACTATAATACTTTTTTAATAGTATTATAATGATGTGTTATTGAAGGGGGGTTTTGTTGTAGTCTCAATATATACATGCATGTGAAGAAGTAGATCTAGAAATCTTATGGGATTAAATTAACAATTTGATTTTTGTTCCGCTATGTATAATCTCTTATTTGATTAATAAAAACCAACAGGCACTAGCTGTATCTTTGGTCTTATTTTCTAGCCCAACTATTGTGCCTACTAAACTGTTGCACACATTTTTCTCAACATGCATAACATCTAGATTGTGTCGCAACATTATGTTGGCCCAATATGGGAGCTCAAAAAATATACATTTTTTTTTCTGCCAACCTACTTGCTCTTTTGTACGCTTTCTTTTTTGGCCACCATATCTTACATGCTTACCAGGAAGAGAATCGAGTATAAAACTCATTTGTGTGAACATATCTTGCATGGTTAATGGCTTTGGTGGTAGTCTTTTTTCAACAACACCATATGTCTTCTTGTCCCTTCTAATAGCATGTTTGATTGGTAAAAAATGTCTATGGCCATAAAAAGCAACCTTCTTTTGTAAACGAATAGATGATGTTGCCACATTGCATGTATAGCAAGCATGATAACCTTGGTCAGTCCATCCAGAAAGGCTACTCCTTGCTGGGTAATCGTTTATAGTCCACATCAAAGCTGCTCGAAGAGTGAAGAAACTACCATTGACTGCATCTCGAGTCTGTACACCAGTCACCCATAATTCTTTTAACTCATCAGTCAATGGTCTTAAGAAAACATCAAAATCTTTTCCTGGCGAATGAGGTCCCAGAATTAATAAGCTCAACATTAAATTAGTTTCTCTCATGCACAACCATGGTTGCAACATATATGTCATCAACACAACCGGCCGCATACTATAAGAAAGACTCATATTACCAAAGGGATTGAATCCATCTGCAGCCAATCCAAGGTGCACAATCCTGAGTTCCATTGCAAATGTTGGATTATTTAAGTCAAAGTCCTTCCAAGCTTTCCCATCAGCAGGATGACGCAATACACCATCTTCTTTTATACGTTGCTCGTGATTCCATCTCATATGTTGAACAATGTGCCTCGATGCATATTTTTGCATTAACCTAGGGGTTAAAGGAAAATAACGCATCACTTTATGAGGTACTTTCTTGCCCTTGGTGTTCTTGTCCACCCTCCGATCCTCCTCACAATCAGGACATTTGCTTTTTCCAGCATGTTCTTTCCAAAACAGTGCGCAATCATGCTTGCAGACATGGATTGACTCGTAGCCCAATCCAAGTTTACGCAACAAGCTTTTCGCTACATAATGCGATTTTGGAAGCTTATTTGGGGTTGGAAATGCATCATGTAACAACTCCAACATTCCATCAAATATTTTGTTGGGAATTTTGTCCAACACTTTGAAATTCATCAACTTCACTAGGAAATTCAATGATGTGTAATTTTGACACCCAAGGAATAATGGAGCCTCAATCTCAACAAACAAATCGTTATAATATTGCCCATCCCTGTAGTCTGATGTAGGTATCTCTTGATCACACTCATTCTCTTCATATTCGCCATTTTCATTTCACATAACATCATTGAGAACATCCATCATTTCATCTTCATTATTTTGATCTATCACTTTCCTCATTAGTATTATTTCATCATCTCCATGCCAATGCCAATTTACAAAGAGATGATTTTCTAATACATCAATCGTCTGAAATTCAATGCTGATACACCTCCTACACGGACATTTCACCAATGCCCTTGAGTCAACACACTGCCTAGCTCTCTGAAGAAAATCCATCACACCAGCTTCATACTCATCAGATAATCGATCTGTCAAATTAATCCAGCTCTTGTTAATCGACATTGTATGAGTGTAGCATTGCACGGAACACTTATCATCAAACTTACAATCAATTTGTGTGTGTGTCCAAATCCACCTTTTCACTCCATTTCTATAAGGGTAAAGAACCTATCCCATTAAGGTTTACAATATACATATAATGTGATTTACACTAATAATATTGTTACATATTTGTAAAAAATTTGGCAGCACCTCCCAATAGTTCTCATAAGTGCGCAAACTAAATTTAAGTCTGCCCACTTATGAGAACAAAAGAGATGCATACCAAAATCTCTGCAAATGAAACAATAAATAAGTAAAAATCACACTATAGGTATATAGTAATCCCAAACGGTTCGAATTGGAAAATTTAGAGAGAGGAAAATTTAAGAGTCATTAATGGCCCACCTTCTCCGAACGGGTCTAAGGCTTTTAGTGAAAATAGGAATAATTAAAAAATTATCACTATGTGATAATAACACACTATCCTATCTTTGGTAATAATTTCTTATTACCAAAGTCAAACAAATAGATAATTTTTTTTCTTATGTTATTTTCAATGAATTATAATGTTTTATGATGTATAATTGTACAAACACTTTTTTTTTGTTTGATTATTATTCAAAATTAATGTTTTTTTAAATTTGGTTGGATATTATTGTTGTTAAATAAATTTATCATAATTAAGAAATATATTCTTTTACTTATCAATTCACTATTTATTAAATTAGAAATTTTATTAAGTACTTTGAATTCTTTAAAAAATTCGGCAGCATAACGACTATATTTTCATCTATTCCAAAATTTAAAAACTTGCAAATAACACATTAAAAAATATATAGTCCCAGAACATACACAGAGCAATACAAGTATATTGCAAAAGACTATATAATTTGTAAAAATATCATTATTTTGCTAAAAATTAACAAAAACAACAAAGTATAAATATTAATCAACACTAAGATTAAATATATATATAACAACAACAACAACAACAACAACAAAATTCAATTTAATGAAACAAAACTCAATCTAATAATCTAACATCAAAATTATTTAACCTAATCTAAAAAATTAACACTCAAATATTATATTTCCATTAATAATTATTACACATATTTTCAAACATTTCTATTAAACACAAATTTGATTTTTATTATAATTATTTAATTAACAAAATTATATATATATATATATACCGAGCAATAGAGACACCAACGGAACCGAGGCTAAGGAGAGTGGAGGGGCGGCTGAGACTCGTCAGAGGGGCGACTAAGGCTATGTCAGCTGCAAAAATGGAGGAAAACCCATTTAAAAAAAGGGTAAAATAGAAAACAAATAAAAAATAAAAACCTTGCTAATGGAAATTATGTAACCTCAAATATACTTCTAGACACTAAATCAAGCCAAGATTATCATAGAAACAAAAAAAAACAATAATATCAGATTAAACTAAACCCAACAAATTAAAAAATAAAAACCATGGAAAACACAAAAATACCTCAAAAACAGATATGGAGACTCAAAATCCAACCACGGGAGAGCAAAAATCGGGCTTAAATGGGTTATTTATAGTGAGAGAGTGGGGGTGTTTTAGAGAAAAGTTGGAGAAAAAATTGGTTTTTAGAGAGAAGTTGAACATTTTCGCATCTAGAGGAAGAAGAAAGGTTCCAGGCGTTTTAATTCTGTTGACGACTTCTGTTGTCGGTATAGTCACTAAAGGCCAAAAAAAACCTGCAAACCATGCACGCTTTTCTGAATTAGCCTTTACCGACAACAAATTCGTTGTTGTCGGTAAAATCGTTGTTGGTAGAAACCCTTTCTTTTGTAGTGTGTCGTAGAAAACTAAACTCACTTTCAACTATAATTTTCCTATAATAGATACAATAATAGACATTAAAATATTTTGAAAAAATGACAAAAAAATATATACAATAAGATAGAAAAAACTTACAATTGATGATCAAAGTTTGGGAAAATGTATTCTAACACTTCCCTATCTTTCGGTATTAAAGTATTACCAAGTTTAAATGTTCAAAGAACACAACATCATCTTGACTAATAACATGTTTTTTTTTTTTAAAAATAGTGATGGTGAGACTTTTTTGCTAATGGATTCACATGTCATTTTTTTTCTCATATCTACATGGAATTTTATCATCTTGCAAATTGTTTTTAACAGAGTTTAGTTCATCTCTCAACTCTTTCAACCTATGATCAATTATTGTCCTCCATTCTATTTCTAATTCCATCACAAATTTCCATACAAATTTTTTTTTATGAAGATTATCACTCTATAAGAAATATTTCCTTCAAGACAAACAAAATATATGCATGAAATTTTACATGATGAATTTTTTAAAACTTTAAAATTCCTCACATTTTTAGTTTATTGAATAAAAATGACCTACAAAATAATTTGTAATAATGATATTTTAAAGAAAATTTTTAAAAATTGGAAATTTTAAAACCCTATAACCATCAATGTAAATTTATAACCCTAATAGCTGATATCTAAGAATTTTGAATATTTTTTCGGAAAAATAATAAAAAAAACCTACCATTCAATTTTGAATTTTACAATGGGAGAAAAATATGATAATTTTTTTGTAAAAATAAAGGAAAAAATAATTGAGAATCTCAAATGAAACACTTTAAAATATCTTGAGCTTTTTCATCAAACACTTGCAAAAAAAATTGTTCTAGTGGGTTTTTACTAACCAAGTTTTTTCAAGAGAAATAAGATTATCATTTTTTTTAATTCCAAATCCTACACAACAAATTAAAATAAGTTGGAATTTTTTTGGAAATATAAATGCTAAAATAGTGAATTTCGAAATATGAAATTTGAGAAATAGATGATAATTGTTTGTAAAAATAAAGAAAACACAAAAATGATTGAAAATCTTACAAGAAACACTGAAAAATCTAGAGCTTTTTCATCAAACACTTTAAAGAAATTGTTCTTTTGGGATTTTACTAAATAAGTTTTTTAAGAGAAATAAGATGGTTGGGGTTTTATGCCCTAATTAAAACCCAATTTCTTTGTAATCTCATTCTATTGTCAATAAAAGAATAGAAATAATTTTGTGTCTTGGTCAATCACATTGCTCACATGTTTTATTTTCATGATTATTTGTTTAATATAAACTTCTATTAAATCCAGCGCATATAGCTAATCGTATTTATAGTGACGTAATCACAGTGGAATATAAATGATTGTATGTTCAAAATAAGTTAGTCCTAAGATTAGTCAGTGCACAAGATTTACACTGACTTGCCAATCTACGATATGATCTACTTACACATTGTGGTGTTATGTTCTTTCCAGAACATTAGCAAAGTAGATAAGATCTGATGTATTTGTTACATCGGACCGGACCGATATTGACAGTTGATAAGATAAGTAAACATACTTTTATTATCTATTCTAGTCATATCATATAATTGAACATAGGTCAATTCAATCTCAATTCTGAGTGGTTAGTGTTCTAACTGATTGTATTATTTGAGTTCTTTTACTTGTTCATTACCAGCTTACCCTACAGACTAGCTCATACTTACATCTTAGGAAATCGGTAGTATAATTGAGTGGGAGTGTTAAACATAGATATGAACATCTATAGCTTCTGATGAAGAAGTGAAGCAATAGTTTCCTTTTAGATTGGTTCAAGGTGTTAAATGATAGGGATCTCATTTTAGTAATTAAATTAGTTTACTGAACTATCATTTACAAGGAACTAAGTGTTTTAAGGATAAAATACAATGAGGGGTAAAATGGTATTTTAGTCCAAACTTATTGTAGACCGTCTATAGAGGATTGAGTGACTATTATGGTTGTAACAATGGTTAATTAATATCGTATCTATATTTGTTATAGAGCGTTCTACGAATTCAAGAGTACAATTCCGAGTCTATAGTGGAGTCACGAGTAATTAATAAGTTAGTAAATTTATTTGTTAGATTTATGATAACTTATTGGAGCTTGATTTCATAGGCCCATGATCCCCATTGTACCTTGGATAAAATCATCTAGATAGTCTCAATTAATTGATTTAATTATCAATTAGAATTCTCAAAGTTGACCGGATCAATTTTGGATAGTTTCACAGAGTTATGTAATTTAGAGAAGAAAAGAGAAATTAGGGCAGATTTATTAATTAAGATAAATTAGTATCTAAATTAATAAATAAGTTTAAATCAATGTTCAAATTATAAAAAAATAATTTGATAAAGGTTTTAAATAATTATTTAATTAATTAAATCAATAGAAATAATACAAGCCTTGATTATAAGTCCAATGGGCTTATAATCAAATGAGAAATTTCACGGGCCTAAAGCCTCTGATAATTTTGACTTAGGGCTTCATATTGGCTATTATTTTATTTATTTTTTAATTAAATTAAATGACCTAATTAAGTCTATAAAAGGAGTGCTTAGAGAGAAGTCAAGACATACAACAGATAAGTTTAATCACTGGTTTTCTGATAGTTTTAGATTCTCTCTGAACACTAGTCAATTTCTAAGCCACTTAGTTATTTTCTCTTCTTCTCTCTGTGTCTAACTCATGTGTTGAGAATTGTCCACTCTAGTCTAGGTGATTCTAAGGATACATTGGAAGATTGTGAAGAAATTAGAAGAACGGTTCAGTTTCTTGATAATACTCTACGACACAAAGGATACAAGAGTTAGAGAAACTGAATGAATGACTCTTTCATTCCACTGTGTATAATGTAAGTATTCTTATCTTTGTTTCTCTTTGAATTCAATTTTAGAAACATGTTCTAGGTTATCTCATATTAATTTGTTTAATATTAAATCTACATGAAAATAAATAAAGATCATGTATAAAGTTTCCAAACAACTGGCATTAGAGCCTTTGGTAATCTTTATTTTCATGCATGAACATGTTAAAAATTGGATTTTTTGATGTGTTTGAATAATTGGATGATTTTCATGTTTTTATTAAGCATATTGATTTTATGTGATTATTAGCAATTTTTAGGTTATTTTGTTGTGTTTTCTATGCCATTAAATTTTATATATGATTTATTTTGTATAAAACAAGTAAAAAATTTATTAGAAAATGGTTTTGGTTTGAAAAATTGAACACAAAAAAATCGAAAAAATTTGCCTGGCTGATCATGCGCGCGCACACCCACGCACATCCCCACACACACGCTCGCAATGCACGCACGCGATGAACAGTACCGAGTACTTTCATCCGATTTCTTTTTAATTTTTTTTAAATTGAAGAAAAATTAAAAAAAATTGTGAAAATAATTTTAAATTGTTTTTTTAAAAGAAAAGATATTTTTGTTAGCTGAGATTTAAATAATAAGATATTTTCTACAAAGATTCAAATTCAAATTTAAAAATAGACTTACAACTTAATTTTAAATCTTTTAATATAGTAAAATATTAGAATTAAGATATCAGATATTTAAGATATTTTCTTTTAAATTCTTGATATTTTTATTAATTCTTTGTTTGAAATATAAAAATCTTTTTGTTCTATATTTTTTAATATTTAAATTATTTGAAATTTGAATATTGTTAGTTAGATATTTTTATGGATATTTGAATTTGATTAACTATTTTGAGATATTTTAGGATTGTTATAACTATTAATATTTTATTTTTTCAATGGTTAAAATATTAGCTATAGTTGTAACAACACAAGATATTTTTTAAAATCAGTTAAGATATTTATTTTAAAATTTTAATTTGGTTAAATTTTGAAAAATATCATTTTTTCAGCCAATTAATAAAATATTATTTTTAATAAATGAGATTTAAATTAACTTTGGTTAATTGTTGATAAATCCTATTTAAATTAAATTAATATTTTTTTTTCAAATTAACATAAAACCAAGTTGATTGTTGATAAATGAAATTTAAATTAACCATTGTTAATTGTTGATAAATTTCATTTAAATTGACTTATTTTTTGTAAAAATTTAATTAATTCGATTTTTTTTTATAAATTCTAGATAATTAATTGTGGTATTTTTGCAAATGAAATAAATTGTGGTATTTTTGCATAAATTCATAGAATAGCTCATATAGTAACATAATTAGGCCCATCCAATTATAACATGTCTATTTGCACTATATGTAATATTTTTGCAATTGGGATTAGATGCATATAGTGGCCCATATGTGTGTTAGATATATGAATTTTGCCAAATAAAATATTCATAAAATGATAGGTTTTATTTGGGCCCATTAGAAAATGTAAAGTTTAAATTCCTCTCTTGTGGGTGATTCCACTTGTGAAGGCTCATTTGCTTTGCATGACTATAGTGGGCCTAATCAATTAATAACAACTAATAAAATAAGGTTTAAATTCCTGTCTTTTGGACCTTGTATGGAAGATTGGGGGCCTTTGTAGTGGGAATGACATACTGGACCCAGCCCTCCTCCATACAAGCCCAATTGTTAATGTCCATTTACCTGAGTTGGACTTAATTGTATATGTTCATTATATTAGTTAGACCTAAATATTGATTAGCAACAAATTAATTCTAAATTAATTGGATTTGTTTCAATGTGACACTTTCGAATTAATAGGAAATTATAGGACTTTGGTTTTAAAAATTTTAATCTGTTTAATTTTTTTTTTGGAAAACCATAGTCATTAATTTTCTAAAAATAAATAATAAAAATACTTTTTTTTTAAATTTAATAATGAGCTTATTTTAAGAATTTTATTCAATCTCTACCGTTGGTTTAACATAGTCAATAGCTTAATGGGGCCTCGAGGCGCTTTGATTCGTCCCCCTACAAAAGGTGTTCATTAGTTATTTTGACAATGTTAGATTTCGAAAGATAGATAATTATAGGTCAAATTCTACTAGACTCACTCCTACGGTGACTACTAGGACTAAATCTATGATTATCGAAACCGTGGGTCTAGCTCATAAAATAAGAGATTTTGTTTTCTTATTTTGATCGAATAGTAGGTTGTTAATAGTGGTGTCCATTATTAAATGAGTTTGCAACTCTATTTAACTAGTGGTATTTTTTTATTCTCGCCAACCAGGACAAGGATATCATAGATTAGTTAAAAACCTAAAGAAATCAAGATATGATTGTTTTTGATATTTTTTCTCATATCTTACTTATTTTGGTATATGTTGTGTTATTTCTTGAAATTTGTGTGAATAGAAGTTTTATTTAACAAATGTGATTGATTTCTATTTTATTGGTAATTTGTAGTTTAATTATGGCTGTGTCTACTCCCATCCTTTTTCAGCTTTCGATGGAGAAACTCACTAGAGAAAACTCCCTTAAATGGAAGCAAAACATCTACAATGTGTTGATTGGTGACAACTCTAAGTTCGTCATGACTGAGGAATCCCTAGAAGTTCCAGCTGAAGGAGCTACCAAGTTTGTGAGGGACAAGTATGAGTGTTGGCAGGTGGCTAACAACAAGGCGTGGTACTACATGTTGACTAGTATGGTCGACACTCTCAAGAAAAAGATGGAGAATGTTGAAACAGTCTACGAAATCATGGATCAGCTCTAAGACATGTTTGGTGCCAAGTCTGCGCAGACTCGTTTTGAGGCCACCAAGAAATATGTCAATGCTTGGATGACACCTTCTCAACATGTTCATGATCACCTGATCAAGATGACAAACTACTTTCAGGAAGCTGAACAGCATGGAGCCATAATAGACGAGGAAACTCAAGTTGGCTTAATCCTCAACAGTCTCTCTCCAGCTTTCCTGCCATTCACCACCAACTATGTGTTGAATAAACTCAACTATGGTCTGACGCAACTCATGAACGAGCTTCAGACTTTTGAGTCTATCACGGGTGGACCAAGTAAGGGAGGAGAAAAGAAGACAACTACTACTACTGCTGCTGATCCAGCTAAGGCTGAAGCTAACCAAGCTTCATCTTCGAAAGCTGGAAACAAGAGAAAAGGTGGACAAAACAACAACCCCGACCCTGCAAAGGCTGCAAAGACGAGTGCACAACCAAGTGCATGGATGCCTAAGGGGAAGAACAAGAAAAACCAGAAAGGTAAAGGTAAGTGTTTTCACTGCAAAGAGAAGGGGAATTGGAAACAGGATTGCGCCAAGTTTCTAGCAACTAAAAACAAAGGTAATGATTATAGTTCATTTATCTTGGAAACATGTGTTTTAGTGAATGATAACTCTGTGTGGATTATTGATTCTGGATCTACTAACCATGTTTGTAAATATTTGCAGCTTCTTGAATCCTGGGAGGAAGTGGACGAAGGCGGCTTAAAGCTTAGAGTTGGGAATGGAGCGTTCGTTGTGGTCCAAGCTAGAGGAAGAGCTCGTCTGAAGTTCGGAAATAAATTTTTAATTTTAAATGATGTATTTTTTATTCCGAATTTTAGTAGAAATTTAATTTCAGTTTCCATGTTCCAATTAAAACGATTTGTTATGACTTTCACAAGTTCTAATATATCTATTTCTTTGAATGGATCACAATTGTGTATTGCATGTTTTGAAAACAAGCTTTATATTCTGCGACCTAACGAACCCCTCACTCTTAACAATGATTTATTCAAAGTAGCTAAACCTAGGACCAATAAATGTCAAAAGACCGATAACGATAATATGACGTATTTATGGCACTTGAGACTAGGTCACATTGGCTATGAAAAGATTCAAATACTTACAAAGGATGAACCTTTGAGAGAACTCACCTTAGGTGAATTACCTGTCTGTGAATCTTGTCTAGAAGGCAAACTGACCAAGTGTCCATTCTCTGCAAAGGGTGATAGGGCCAAAGAACCACTTGGTCTTGTGCATTCAGATGTTTGTGGACCTTTGAATGTACAAGCCAGGGGTGGTTTTGAGTATTTTGTCACTTTCATTGGCGATTACTCTAGATACTCATGTCTTTACCTAATGCATACGAAATCAGAAACATTTTCAAAGTTTCAAGAATTCCTAGCAATGGCTCAGAACCAATTAGGTAAAACGTTAAAGATCTTGCAATCTGATAGGGGTGGAGAATATTTGGATATGAAGTTCCAAGATCTTTTAACTGAACTTGGGATTTTATCACAACTTACTGCCCCAGGTACTCTGCAACAAAATGGGGTAGCAGAACGCCGGGACAGAACTTTATTGGAAATGGTTAGATGCATGCTTAGTTACTCAACTCTACCAACTTCGTTCTGGGGACATGCAATTAGAACCGCGAATGAAATTATCAATGTTGTGCCATCTAAATCAATCCCCAAAACACCTTTAGAATGCTAGAATGGTCGTGAACCTAGTTTACGCCATTATAGAATCTAGGGATGTCCCGCTAACGTCCTGAGGAAAAAGGAAGGAAAGCTAGAGCCGCGAACTGAAGTTTGCATGTTTGTTGGCTATCCTAAAGGTACTCGGGGTGGACTTTTCTATAGTCATTCAGAAAAGAAGGTGTTTACTTCTACAAATGCTATTTTTTTGGAAAATGACTATGTCCAAAACTTCAAACCTCCCAGCAAAGTAGTTTTAGAGGAGATGGTTAAAGAATTGACTCCAACCAATGTTCCATCATCATCAACGCAAGTTGATGATGAAATTACCACTCTTCATGTCCAACCGAAGCAAGTCGATTTAAATGAAGAAAGTATCACATTTCATGAGCAAACTGTCACAGTGCCTCGTCGTAGTGGGAGGGTTTCTAGGAACCCAGTTCGCTATGGTTTGGATGGTGAAACCAATATGGTTGTTGGTGACACTAGTGATGATGATCCGTTGTCTTTCAAACAGGCAATGGCTAGCCCTGAAAAGGAACTATGGCTCGAAGCCATGAAACAGGAAATGGAGTCCATGAACTCAAATTCCGTTTGGGATCTTGTGGAAGCACCTAGTGACTATAGGGCCATTGGGTGCAGGTGGATCTATAGGAAGAAATGAGGTGTTGATGGAAATATCGAGACTTATAAAGCTCAATTAGTGGCAAAGGGTTATTCCCAAAGAGAAGGCGTGGACTATGAGGAAACTTTTAGTCCGGTAGCCATGCTCAAATCCATTCGCACACTCCTATCCATAGCAGCCGCTCTCGACTATGAGATCTGGCAAATGGACGTCAAGATAACTTTTCTGAATGGAAAGCTTGACGAAGTCATTTATATGGATTAGCCAGAAGGATTTAAAGTAGCTAGACAAGAAGGAAAAGTTTGCAAGTTGAGTAGGTCCATTTATGGACTTAAGCAAGCTTCTCGTTCCTGGAATCTTAGTGTTGACTGTGTTTTTAGCCAACGACGTGATAACGTCAATAACGACAAGCCTTCAAGAGAATGTAAACGACAACAGACAGTTTAATCAATGAAAGTAAATAACACAATAGATTTTATAGTGGTTCAGCCCCGATCAGTCGGTAATAGCCTAATCCACTTAGAGATTTTATTACTCTATTCACACTCAAGATCAGATGAACTAGTGTCAACTGAGTTTCTTAAGCGTAAATATTCAAGAATACAAAAAAGGGTTCTCTCAAGAAAAACACACTTTCTCTCTCTAGAACTCAGACCAACTCTCAATTTGCCAAAAGTCCCTTTACGATCCCATCAACCCTCTATTTATAGGCTTGGGAACCCCAACTGATATCCCCTTTAGATAGGGATATTTTATTATTCATATTATATTTAAATTACACAAAATATTCAAAATACAACAGATTCCTCAATTTAAGTGAGGAATGAGAGATTCCCGCGGTGCTTAGACCGATTCTTACTGAAGTCGTTTCGGGGAATTTGACGTAGTCTCCTGGTTGAACACATGCATGTTGGATACATGCAAGTGCTGGTCGGACATACTCCTCTAGGCTCTCCTTGGCTCAAGGTCATGCATGCTTGGTTCTCCTCGGATCATGGTCCGAGCCACACCTTGGCTCTCCTCGGACCAAGGTCATGCATGCTTGGCTCCCCTCTGACCAAGGTGGTCCGACCGGACCTCTTGGAGCTCTCCTCCTCGGACCAAGGTCCGAGCCAATCTCCTTGGCTTCTCCTCGGACTAGAGTCCGAGGCAACTTCTTGGGACCTCTCCTCGGACTAGGGTCCGAGGCATGCATGGGACTTCTCCTCGGACTTGGTCCAAGCCAATCACCTAGGAGGCTCCCCTTGGACATGGTCCGAGCCAAGCATCTAGGAGGCTCTCCTCGGACATGGTCCGAGCCAATCACCTAGGAGGCTCTCCTCGGACATGGTCCGAGCCAAGCATCTAGGAGGCTCTCCTCGGACATGGTCCGAGCCAAGCATTTGGCTCCTCAAACTAAGGTCCGATCGGACCTGTTGTGACTTTCCCTCGGGCCAAAGTCCAAGCCCATCTCTTAAGCTCCTTAGACTTGGGTTTGAACCAAACACTTGGGCCCCTCGGACCAGGGTCCGAGCCAAGCACACCTTAGCCCAAGTATTCTCCTCGGGTGTATTTGGCTTGCTATGACTTCTCTCAAGCAGTCCAAATTCTTCACTGATGAATTGGGCTACTGCTAAGCCAGATCTCCCCATCATTCCTTGCCACTTGTCATTTTCCAATTTTTTGGGATAACACTTAGGTTTGATGAAATAATCAAAACCTATGGCTTTGAACAAAATATTGATGAGCCCTGTGTTTACCAACTAAAGGCAAATCAACTAGTGGTATTCCTAATTCTTTATGTAGATGATATCTTACTCATTGGAAACAATGTTAAGAAATTATCAAATGTGAAGAATTGGTTGAGCACTCAATTCTAGATGAAGGATTTGGGTGAAGCAAGTTATGTTCTAGGTATCCAGATCATCAGGGATAGAAAGAACAAACTCTTAGCTCTATCTCAAGCAGCTTACATAGATAAAGTGCTTGAACGTTTCTCAATGACAAATTCTAAGAAAAGGCGTCTACCGTCCCGCCATGGAATTCATCTTTCAAAGAAGCAGTCTCCCCAGACTCCTGAAGAGGAAGATGCAATGAGAAAAGTTCCTTACGCATTTGCAGTTGGAAGTCTGATGTATGCTATGTTGTGTACTAGACCAGATATCTGCTATGCAGTGGGAGTAGTGAGCAGGTATCAGTCAAACCCAGGACTGGAACATTGGATAGCAGTTAAGCATATCCTGAAGTATTTAAGGTGGACTAGGGATATATGTTAGTCTACAAGGGTAGTGTTCTGAACCCTTTAGGCTACATCGATTCAGATTTTCAAACTGATGTCGATGACAAGAAATCTACTTCTGGAATGGTGTTTACTCTTGGGGGTGGAGCTGTGATTTGGAGAAGCGTAAAGTAGTCTGCAATCTCAGATTCCACCATGGAGGCTGAGTACATAGCCGCGTCAGAAGCAGCTAAGGACTTAGTTTGGCTAAAGAAGTTATATTCGGATCTTGGTGTTATTTTGTGTTATTTTGTGACAATACATGAGCGATAGCCAACTCGAAAGAACCTTGTATTCACAAGAGGAGTAAGCATATAGAAAGGAAGTATCACATTATTCGAGAATATGTGGCCAGGGGAGATGTGAAGGTTATGAAGATTGCATCTGAAGACAGTCTTGCAGATCCGTTTACAAAGACACTACCAGAAGCTACATTTGATAAGCATATCAAGGAAATAGGATTAGTAAAATTAAGGCATTAGTTTCAATTAGTGCAAGTGGAAGTTTGTTGGGGTTTTATGCCCTAATTAAAACTCAATTTCTTTGTATTCTCATTTTATTATCAATAAAAGAATAGAAATCATTTTTTGACTTGGTCAATCACTTTGCTCACATGTTTTATTTTCATGATTATTTGTTTAATATAAACTTCTATTAAATCCTGAGCATATAGCTAATCTTATTTACAGTGACGTAATCATAGTGGAAAATAAAAATGATTATATATGTTCAAAATAAGTTAGTTCTAAGATTAGTCAGTGCACAAGATTTATACTGACTGCCCATTCTACAATATAATCTACTTACACATTGTGGTATTATGTTCTTTCCAGAACATTAGCAAAGTAGATAAGATCAAATGTATTTGTTACATCAGACAGGACCGATATTGACAGTTAATAAAATAAGTAAACATACCGTTATTATTTATTCTAGTCATATCATATATTTGACCATAGGTCAATTCAATCTCAATTCTGAGTGGTTAGTGTTCTAACTAATTGTATTATTTGAGTTCTTTGACTTGTTCGTTACCAGCTTACCCTACGGACTAGCCCATACTTACATCTTGGGAACTCGGTAGTATAATTGAGTGGGGGTGTTAATCATAGATATGAACATCTATAGCTTCTGATGAATAAGTGAAACGATGGTTTCCCTGTAGTTTTGTTCAAGGTGTTAAATGATAGAGATCTCATTTCAGTAATTAAATTAGTTTACTGAAATATCATTTACAAGGAACTAAGTGTTTAAAGGATAAAATACAATGAGGGGTAAAACAATATTTTATTCTCATCTCATTGTAGACCGTCTATAGAGGATTGAGTGACAATTATGGTTGTAACAATGGATAATTAATAGCGTATCTATATTTGTTATAGAGCGTTCTATGAATTCAAGAGTGCAATTTCGAGTCTATAGTGGAGTCACGAGGAATTAATAAGTTAGTAAATTTATTTGTTAGATTTATGATAACTTATTGGAGCTTGATTTCATAAGCCCATGGTCCCCATTGTACCTTGGATAAAATCATCTAGATAGTCTCAATTAATTGATTTAATTATCAATTCGAATTATCAAAGTTGACCAGGTCAATTTTGGATAGTTTCACAAAGTTGTGTAATTTAGAGAAGAAAAGAGAAATTATGGCAGATTTATTAATTAAGATAAATTGGTATCTAAATTAATAAATAAGTTTAAATCAAGGTTAAAATTATAAATAATTAATTTAATAAAGGATTAAAATAATTATTTAATTATTTAAATCAATAGAAAATAATACATGCCTTGATTTTAAGTCCAATAGGCTTATAATCAAATATGAAATTTCACGGGCCTAAAGCCCCTGATAATTTCAACCTAAGGCTTCATATAGGCTATTATTTTATTGATTTTTTTATTAAATTAAACTGACTAATTGAGTCTATAAAAAGAGTGCTTAGAGAGAAGTCATAAGTTTAGATTTCTGAGACGACAGATAAGTTTAATCACTGGTTTTCTGATAGTTTTAAATTATCTCTAAACACAAGTCTTTTTCTAAGCCTCTTGGTTATTTTCTCTTCTTCTCTCTGTATCTATATCATGTGTTGAGAATTGCCCACTCTAGTCTAGGTGATTCTAAGAATACATTGGAAGAGTGTGAAGAAATTAGAAGAACAGTTCAGTTTCTTGATAATACTCTGCAACCAAAAGAATACAAGAGTTAGAGAAACTGAAGGAATGACTCTTTCATTCCGCTACGTATACTGTAAGTATTCTTATTTTTGTTTCTCTTTGAATTCAATTTATATGTTCTAGGTTATCTCATATTAATTTGTTTAATATTAGATCTACATGAAAATAAATAAAGATCATGTATAAGTTCCCTAACAAAGATTCAGTCATCTTTTTTAATTTCAAATCCTATATGAAAAATAAAACTAAGTTGATTTTTTTTTTAAAAAAAAAAGCCCTATTAGTGAATTTCAAAATATGAAATTGGAGAAATAGATTATAATTTATTTGTAAAAATAAAGAAAACAAAAAAATGATTGAAAATCTTACAAGAAACGCTATGAAAAATCTAGAGCTTTTTCATGAAACGCTTAAAAAAAATGTTTTTGTGGGTTTTTACTAAATAAGTTTTTCAACAGAAATAAAATTTACTCTTCTATGTGAATTTCAAATCCTACATAACAAAAAAAAAGTTGGATTTTTTTTGAAAAAAATTGAAAATCTACTAGTGGTTTTCGAAAATGGCATAAACTTTGAATTCTTACTTGAAAACAGTTTCAAAATTTGGAGCGTCTTCAATAAACAAGTTTTTTTAAGATGAGTACATTTTGTATAAAAATATAATATATATAAATTTCGAAATAGACATCATTAATTAGCCAACTAATTGCAGTTGAGAAGATAGGAGTCATTAATGCATAAAGAATGAATCTAGAAAGAATATGGAATGAACAAGGAATGAAATGGAGAATGAATGGAGATATGGAATCTTAGAATGAATCTTAAATAATGATTTTTTAATTATTTAATTAAATTAAAAAATGAACGCCATGTCCACCGATTACTAAGAGCACTCCCAATGGAGGAGTTAAAATGTCTAATTCTTTATAATATAGAGAAAAAATGGTTAAATAGTCTTCTAATGGGTGATGTAAACTTATATATTTTTACCTAAATGAATATTTTTTCTCTATATGTAGTGAAATACTATTCATCAAGCTATAAATATTTTTTTATTTTTTTATAAACTTTTGTATATATATGAGTGTGATACTATTATATTTAATTATTTTATTTCTTAAAATGAATAAAGTATTTTTTAAAAAATATAATATTTAAATGATGTAGAGAAAAAATAGAGAAGCTCGTATGTGATATAATGTAAAAGTTAAAGGTAAATTATAAAAAAATATATTTTTGTGATGTATTTTGTAATACACTTTCTCTATAATATTTAGCTAAAACTCACAAAAACATCTTCCATAAGCTCTTTTATACATGTATTTATAATAGCTATGCACAAATTCTAATTAATCCATATCTACATTTACATAATATTTACATATCATTTATATAATATTTTAATATTATTATTTTTCTTTATAAGCTTTCTTTATCCCATTTAGTATATATATTTATTATTTTTTTTAATTATTTTATTTTACTTTAATTAATAAAATATATTTAAAGATATAATATTTAAATGATGCAGAGAAATATATAGAGAAAATGATGTATGAAATAATGTAAAACTTAGAGGTAAAATAGAAAAATGTGTGTTTTAGGAAAATATTTTAAATGATGGAATAGAGCATCAATTGAAAGTGCTTTATGTTTGAAAAAAAATCAAAAATATCATTAATTAATATATTTTTAAAACATCTTTTTAAATGTAGACCATTAAATCTTAATCCATTAACTATTAATCAATAACCTATTCACGAGAAAAAAACTCAATCACAGGAAAGTTAACATTTGTACAACTATTGGTCAAAAGATGAGGGGTGAATGTGAAAAATAAAACAAAATTATAACCACAAAATTCCTATTAATAGTAATAAAGAAAGAAACATGCACATAGAAAGAGTCATTAATATATACAAAGACACTTTTTATAAAGTTAGGCATGTCCCTTTATATTGACAAAACAAAATGATTTACTTTCACCCACCAAGCCAATTAGTTTTGTCTTAGTTCAACTCTATGTTCCCACCTAGTAGAAATATACGCCTGTAATGATGGAGGAATCTCGGGAGTATTTCCTTTATTTCACACCTTAGGATTTGACACAATCCCACCGCCATTAAATTATTCAGCCCAAACTAGAAAATCCCATGTATAAAAGCCACGTCTTCATGTGCCACAGTCCTCATCACAAATCCAATCCGAAAACATAAAAAGGAAAATTAAGAGAGAGAGAGATAAAATAAAAAAATGGGCAACAGTATTGGAGGAGGAAGAAAGAGAGTAAAGGTGATGAAGATCAATGGCGAAACCTACAAACTGAAACTGCCAGTAACAGTTAGGGACGCGGTGAAGGATCACCCAGGTCATGTCATCTTAGACTCTGAGGCTGTAAAACATTTTGGGGTTAGAGCTAAGCCATTGGAGGCCCAACAAGAGCTCAAACCCAAGAAGCTCTATTTTCTAGTGGAGCTTCCAAAGGTTTCTTTTAATGATCATCATCACAAATCCGCCAGAAGGGTACGGTCCGGGATCAACATGAGCGCCAAGGACCGACTCGAGTGCCTGATGCTTTCTCGGAGGGCTGTTTCGGACCTTTCCATGGCCAGGGCGTCGTCCAGCCATGTCTCCGGTGGGCCAGTGGCGCCCAATTCTGGCCCAATGAGGGTCAAGATGAGGCTCCCAAGAGCCCAAGTTGCTAAATTGGTGGAAGACAGTAGAGATGAGGTCGAAGTGGCTGAGAAAATCATTGGCCTTTATATGGAAAATAACGGTCGCAGTGGCGGCGCTGGTGACGCGGCGGAGATGAAAAGCGGTGCGTTGCTGCGGCCTGACGAGCGCCGGAAGCCCGGTCTCGGTAGCATTTCCGAGAATTACAAGGCCCGTGAGGTATGTTTATTGTTATTATTCTTATATAATATTAAATAATAATATAATGCTTATTATTTATTTATTTCAATCCACTCCCTGTTTTCATGTGATATGTTGGTTCGTAAATCACTTGAAGAATAAGTTCGTTTGATTTTATTGGTGTTATGCATGAACAACTTAAAAATAATATTTTATGATTTTTTTTTTTTGAAGTATATCATTAGAATGTCATAACTAACTAAAAATATAATTATATATTACTTCAGTTCACATGGTTGACAGAGTTTTTAATTTGTAGTAAACACGATCTTGCCTCGATATCTATAACTATATCTTACGAAATAGAAATTTTGTTTTAATACTTATAAAGGATCATCGTATAATTAAATAATTTATTTGTTAAAATTGGCAAAATGTTTTATATCGTAAACAAATGATTTTTGGGTATTTTTATATAAAAACAAAATGGAGTGAGAGTTGCTTGGCTAACATTTTATTTGATAATTAAATATGAAATATATATGGTGGTAGAGCTTGAGTTTTGAAATTAAACCCAATAAAGGGGTAGGAGATACAAAATATAGGTTAGACAAAAGAGACCTGGTAAGTGGTACGTTATATATGCATTGACCCCATTGATCACAAATAATAGTCTTTTTTACCACTCAAATATTGTTGTTACCAACCATGAAAAAACCTTGGGTATTTGATTAATGATTTATAATCATAAGAAAAAAATGTATGAACTAAAGAGTCAGAGCAATATTGTAGCAGTGGTTTTGTGGTGTGTTGGTATGGTTATTTTTAAATGTAATTGAGATTCATGTATAGTTTAGTCCTATCAAAATAATTATATATACATATAGCATATATTATTATAGTACCGCTCGGACAACAAAAAAGTTTAAATGTGACAATCAAACCATTAACAATGCCAACTGCCCTTTTTTCGTAGCCAAAGAAATAACAAAAAAAAAGTGATGACATAGACAATATATTAAGTTAATATTGAAAAAAAAAAAAACAAAGAGAGATAGAGAGAGAAGAGAATGTGACAATTTTCCTAACCTTATTGATGAGGCTTTGTAGGGCTGGGAGTGTTTTCATATACATTTTAGAGAGGTGTTTGGTCACCAATAATTATAATATATCACTTATAGTTGGATAAGTGGACTAACTGCTCTGCTTTAATGGGGTCCCAATGTGTCTAGGCCTGCAATTGTTTTTTATAATTTGTTGCTAAGAGAAGTGAAATTTACTAATTCAAAATTTGGTATATAACGAAATGAGAAAACATGTGGTATAAATATTTTTCTTTTTGAGAAAAAACTAAAACAAGAAGACAATGACAAATTTTGTAATGTAGGAACGTTAGTTGAACTACTGAATTTGGTCAGTTGGGTCAATTTGTAGAGGCTATTGAGTCTATCAATTATAAAATTATCCAAATTTTGGTCATGGATTCCCGGCAAAAACGCCTGGTTTTTAGTATTGTTAACTACAAGTAAGTGACTTAGCCAAACAAAAAATTAAGCGTTTGCATGTTTGACAAAGCCAAAGTCAGCCTCTTCTCACCCCCAACGGTTCGACCCCTGTTTTTTTTTTTTTTATTATTATTGAGAAAATTGTATTGGAATTTGCTTTTGTTCTAGTTGTTGCTTAATTTGGAAGCGCGTATAAATATATTTATATATATATACATAATATGACTGACTGTATACTTCTCTTGCTTTGCTCTCCCACTATGTGTATATATAGATCATTTACATTTATATACATTTAAGATGATGTGGCAGAATTATTCAAAGGATCCAGAATGTGGGTATGTATTCAATGAAGTGTGTAGATAACATTGATAAGCATATTTACTTTGGTCAAATAGTCTCCATTTTTTATGGAGCTGGTTCAATGTGTAAAAGCGTTGAATTATGATGTTTCTTTTGGAATTTACCAAAACTCAATATCTATAATTAATCGGTAAATTAAAAGGCACATCACTCATGCATGCCACGTCATGGTTGACAATGCATGTTTAATATCAAATGACCACATGGAGGCAAATTATTATTAAAACTAATAATGATATGTATCAAGGGAATAACATGGCATTGGAATTAAATTTTAATAAAAGAATGCTAAATTTCGCAATTAATATATGTTTATTTTTCTTAACAAAAAACATATGTTTTTATAGAGGCGTCTTTATCTAGTCGAATTATTATTGTAATTTAACTTGGATAGATATAGATTACCTAAACTATCATAATTGATTTTTAAATCTCCTGTGTTAATTTGTCTACATTAACTTTCATAATTTCTTTAGTAACGCTGATGAAAATGTTGCCAATTTTTGCAGAAGCGAGTGAGTTTCCTACCAATAGAAGAGGGAGAAATTCGTTTAGCTTTATAGCCTCTATCGTTATAACAATGTATTAATTTGTCGAAACAAAGCATCCATTGGACAAAGCCAGCAAACCAAGTACATCACCGGGGATTTTTCCTTTTTGGTGTCCCTTATTATGTATATAATTAAATTAGATTTATCGTGTTTGCCAATTACATTTCTCTTGTCTGCTGATATTTTCTTTTGTATAAATATAATGATTTTTTTTTTACAATGAATACTTCGTTGAAAATAATCATAGTGTAATACATTTACAGAAAAATAAAAAAAAAATCTCTAATTATAAAAGTTTTTCACTTACTTTAAGAGCATGCACATCTAAGTCATAAATAGAATAATCATGAATTAGGAATATCTTAGAAAAATTAGATAACAAACTTGCAATAACATCTAATGAAGAACCTAATATTAAAGTACATAGTTCTCTGCATTTTTTTTTACAGTTTTTTTTGCTTGTCAATCAATTAGATTCAACATGGAGGATCTAAGAAGAAGTGACCAAACCAAAGCTAAATATAAAATGGCACTTTCACCTTGGATAAATAAGAAAGAACCTAAAAAATATAACAAAAATATGGAATTGATGTCAATAATTTCCTTTTAAAAATGAAATAAAAAGAAGACAATAATATAAGCCAGTTCTTTATTATTATTTCCAAACTTAAATAATCAACTAAATAAAATAAATTGAAAAAATAATCAATAATAATAAAAACTTATCTATGAATTATTCCTGTAGTAGATGAATCCTTCAAAGTTATCACACATTTATTGACTTACAAAAACAAAATCAATGGACTATAACAAATATAACATATATAACACAAACAAAATACAAAAAATTGTTGATAATGTATGGCGGTAAAAAATGTTGGAGAAGAATCACTACATCAAACACTAATAACCAATAAATAACTCAATAAATGATAATGAACTCATATAATATATGTTTTCCGTATTTTCACCTCATGACACGTGGCAATTTAAGAGTGATTAGTGAAAAGATAAGTCATGGGGTTCTCGGAGTGTAACCCCTCTAGTAAGCCCAGGTCGGACAAGTCGTGGACGTCTCCGAGTGAGGTTACATCCCGAGGTCTATTCTCGGGGCGAGGACGTCTCCGAGTGAGACCACGTCCTAAGAAGCTCTCTTCACTTGTTCATCTCCCAAGTCCAAGAGGTTGGTCCTCGGATCTAGGATAGTTTCCCGGTGTTAGTCACTGTAGATGTGGGCCACCAGAAGATCGTCTAATAACTTTTGGTGGGCCTCGATTAGCGGTGTATCTCACAACGCCGCCTCACACAGGCAAACGTGCGCCGCACCCTGACTTGAAATTCCGTATTTTAATATTACCAAGTGATTTAAAATAAATAACTTAATTAAATGAGGAATACTAATTAAGTTGTTTAGACAGATTTCATTTTTGTTAACACTACTTATGCAATTGTTTAAACAGAAATAGAAAAACAGGTAAAAATTCCACACACGAGAAGTTTTACGTGGTTCAGAAATCCTTTCAGATAACCTACATCCATGGGGCCACGCCCAGAGAATAAACCAATTAGTAAAGAAATAATGTGTACAAAAGCATTGACTTAAACAATGTAAGACTCTCTCTTAAACTATTGCTGCAATCTTGTTGTACTCTTCTCTACGAATCTGGTTTTGATGAAACACTGATTCTCTTGAAATCCCTTCAAAGAATAGTGAGTACTCACTTCTTCCCAAAGCGAGACTTAGATAGAATCCTCTCCCGAAGACACTTATGAACACGTTCACAATAGACACTACATATTTACAAGGGACTAGATAGATATCCACAAGTACACTCAGCACTCTCACAAAGATTAAGGTGAACAAACTTAATCTCTACAAATAAAACACTCTTCAAAATAACATAATGTTTACAAATTTCCAAATGGAAGAGATAAAATTTCCGAAGGCCTTGGCAAGGTATTTATAGGAAAAGAAATCGTCCAAGGCCATCATTTTCTGAGATCTTTGCAATCAATTTGCAAATTCCTTTGATTTAGGAAATCAGCCAGCCAAAATTATTCTGTGTCAACGGAAAAGGAAACTGATGACTCAGTAATACCATTAGATTTATCTGGCAAAACGAACATGGTCATTTCTTTGGACCATGTTCATTTTTGAAACATTCTTTATTCCAGAATAAACATAATCCCTGAAAATATTCTCACAAGATAAATCACAATATTTTACCAATAAATATTGATTGTGATAAATAAGGTAAAAATTGTATTCACATTAAAAGAGATTTTCCCTTAAAAAACCAACTGAATTATGGGATAATTATTTAAAGATATGTTGCTGATTTTTTGCAATTTTAAAATATTTTGTCTAAAAATAAAGTTAGCCAATCAGGGTTTTACAATCTCCCCCTTTGGCAACTTGATAGACAAAAATCGCCCTGTGACATTATTCCCCTTGCGATAGTTATCTCAATAACAACAATAACAACATAAACAAGATAATCAATTATCACAATGGCAAAATAAACATAGACCAAGATAAACATTTCTCCACTTTGTTGTCTATCAATAAGCCAAAGGAGAAAAACAACACAAACAAAAGAAGCCAAACGAAAAAACACAAAAAACGTTCTTTTACAATTTATTTAAACAGAAAACGGTGCTACCAAAACATAGACAGGGAGATGGCATCATTTGCAAGGACTCACAGAAAATTAAGACATCATGGTGCGCTAAAGTTGCTCTATGGTCGAGAGACAATTCTGGAGACTGTGAACTCTTGTCTGAACAGTTTCCAGAGTGGTCTTGACACCAGCGAGTTCGGTGATGACAGAAACAACATCGTCAGCCTTGAGAGCAATCCCTTTAGTCATCTTGGAAGATGAGGATTCCTTCTTGAGTTTGTAATCTACACGAGCAGTGGGAGGTGTCACGATTTCATATTCCAATTGAAGAGGCGTTTGAGAGTCAAGCAACTTGTAGATCAAATGAAGAAATACCAAATAATGGCCTTTCTTTTTGGCATTTCCTAAGGCAGTGATTTGATAAAAAATTAGAGTAGCAAGATCAACTTGGAGACCAGTGCCGAATTTGAATAGAAAGAAGGTTGTGTCAAAGGTAATGGTGGATGAATGAGTGGTGGGAATCCAGTTGTTAATGTTAAATTTGTGAAGTACGACATAGTAATGAGTAAGATCGGTCACCTTGAGAACCGAGTATTGTTCCCAAACCATATTCTGTCCTACTAATTCAGATAAAACCTTGTCTTTGTTGAAATCCACGACATCATTGGTAACCACAGGAGGCATATTGAATACCTTGGCAATTTTAGTAGCACTAAACAAATACCAATGCCCCCGAACATAAACTTGACCAAACATAAAAGACTTTCTATCAAACAATTCATCATTAAGATTAACATAGAATTCCTGAACAACCTGAGGGACAAAACCACCAAACCCAGTTAAATATTCCAACCACCCTCTATCCTCAATATTCTTAATGACCCCAAAAACTCTGTGGGCAGAGAAAGAAAAGTTTTTCTCACAAATAACATCTTTATGCACATAATGCTTCATATTTTTCTCATTGTTATTGAAACATGAATTCAAAGAGTGAACTTTAAAAGATGAACCTGCTCTGGCTTTAGGAACCACGAGTGACTTTGTGCGAATCTCAGGAATTTTCACAGCTTTCTTGCCCTTTGGAGAAACAGAAGGGTCTTCTGATGGGTCAGATACGGCTTCGGATGCAACATCATCTTCAATAGATGCATCATCTTCAAGTGGATCAACATCAGGGGTTCAAATGCTTCAGATGGGTCAAATTCAGAGGAGGAACATAGTGGAGGAATTTTCTAAACCTTTGTCCGAAAGTTGGAGAGTGGAGTGGAACCCATAGGAGATAATGCTTTTGGAAAGGAATCTGTAGGGTGAGAACCTTTGGTCCTAGGGGATTTTCGAGAAGAAGAAACATGAAACCACCCTTTGTTTTTCTTCTTGGGTGCAAGATCATCAGGAGATTCGGTAGAGTCAGAATGAGTTTTGGCCGAGGCACCTTCATGATTCGAGGCGTCGTCAAAGCGAGATGCTCAGGCCTTTTTGGAAGACCCAGGGACAGAGGCGAGCGGAACCTCCGTTGAAGGAGGTTCAAGTGGAGATTTGGGGGCTTCGAGGTTCGAAATGACCATGGCTTTGCTCGTGGTGGAGGTTGCGTCAATGAGGCTGGGCTGAGACAAAGTACTCTTTCGAGCCTTTTTCTTGGTGAGTGAGGGTGATGCAGTCAACGAGCTAGCCTTCAAGTCCTTGAGCGAGCGAGACCCACTTCCTCTAGTTTTCACCATGGTTGCAAGACAAAGAGAGAAAACTGCCACAAGGAAAAGAGAAACTAAAAAAGAAAAAGAAGAAGAAGGATGGTGATGGTGATGGTTGTGAGAATGAGACCCTAATTGTCCGAATATAAAGAATGAGAGAGATAGGGATTTGATTTTTATTCCATTTTTTAGAATTAATATGAATATACACTTTTGAAAAGTGCACGATAATATCCCAAAAAAAATTAACTCTCAACATTAACACACAAAACGAAATTGGGAAACAAGCCATAAAAGGAAACTTTTGATCTTAAAAAATATATGATAAAGACAAAACAATATTGATACAACATGCCCTTTTGATACACACAGATTGGTTTCTCCTTTAATTTTTTCTTATTTTTTATTTTTATTTATATATATATAGTAAAGAACCAAAAGTATAAAAAATATCTCATTCTGATTTGTGCTCAATGTCTCTTTGCCCTATCTTTGGAGAAAGTGACAAACATTTATTCATCACATATTTTTACTATAAGGTTAGAAAATATATTTAATATATATCAAGCTTTTATTATTTTTTTTATTTTTAAAATATCACAAAATATATACTCCTGTCACAAAAAATATTTTATCCAAATTAATAAGTGTGTATGAAACTTACAAAAATTTTACAATCAGTATATCATAAGTATTTGTGTGTAATTGTGAAAGCAGAGATCATTGCCCTGTATGACAATTTTAGCCTTTTTCAGGTTCATTGCCCTAGTGGCAATTTTTAGCATTTTTCTCAAAGAGTACCCAAATTAGACGCTTTCACACTACACTAAAGGCAACATTTATCAGTGGTAGAGTATCTTCTACATAATTTTTGTTACATAGTTTCAACTTACTCAAATATAGCAATTACAAAACAATGCAGGTACCTCTATTCTAAAATGGAGCCTGAAAATACCTTTTAAGGATTAAATGCTCATACACAATAAACACAGATTGATTTGGAAGAATATTAATTGGAGGGACTATTTATTTTGATATTTTTTATTTAAAAAATATGGATGATATATATTAACTATAAACTCTAACATGAAGTAAAAATACATTTTTTCATAATGATTGAAATTTCTCTTTGGACAAGAACAAGAAGACACCACGCAACATTTTCAAGCACAGGGATATGGCACAACACAAACAATATTTAATTAGTACAAACCCCCAAGGATTTCCTGAGGGAATCAAACTTAATTGTATCAATGGCTTTTGTAAAAATATCTGCAATTTGTTTGCCACTGTCAATATATTCTAAAACCAAAGTTTTATTTTCAACACGTTCCCTAATAAAATGACGACGAATGTCAATATGTTTAGTGCAAGAGTGTTTAACATGACTTTTTGAGATATTAATTGCATTAGTATTATTAGAAAAAATAGTCAAAGTGTTAAGATCAAACCCATAATCTGTCATCATTTGTTTCATCCATAATAATTGGGTACAACAACTTCCTGCAGCTATGTACTCAACCTCAGCAGTTGACAAGGAGATTGAATTTTGTTTCTTTCTATGCCAGGAAACGAGATTGTTTCCTAAGTAGAAACATCCACCACTTGTACTTTTTCTGTCATCTGCATTGCCTGCCCAATCAGCATCACTAAAACAAACAAGGTTAGAGTTTGTTTCCTTTGAGTACCAAATTCCATAGTCTTGAGTACCATTGACATAGCGAATGATTCGCTTAACAACTGTCACATGGGATTCCATAGGATTCCCTTGATACCGAGCACATACCCCAACATTGTAGCTAATGTCAGGACGACTAGCTGTGAGATATAGAAGACTTTCAATCACGCTTTTGTACAGTGTTGGATCTATCTTTACATCATTTTCATCCTTGGTCAGTTTGACTGTGGTTCCCATTGGTGTTTTGGCATGTTTAGCAGACTCCATCCCAAATTTCTTTATCGAATTTTTGGCATAATTACTTTGAGAGATGAAGGTTCCTTCTTCTGTCTGTTTGACTTGCAATCCTAGGAAGTAATTTAACTCCCCTACCATGCTCATGTCAAACTCATCTTTCATTTGCTTCACAAATTCATGCACTTGAGTGTTAGAAGTGGAACCAAAAACAATATCATCGACATAAATTTGAGAAATAATAATGTCAGAATCAACATTTTTAATGAACAAGGTTTTATCAACTCCACATCTTCTATAACCATTTAAAACAAGAAATTGAGTTAACCTTTCATACCAGGCTCTGGGAGCTTGTTTAAAACCATAGAGAGCTTGTTTCAGTTGAAAAACATGATCTGGAAAATGTGGATCTTTGAAACCTTTTGGTTATTCAACAAATGCCTCTTCATTTAATATACCATTAAAAAATGCAAACTTGACATCCATTTGGTATAGTTTAAAAACAACAATTCAAGCCACAGCTAGCAATAGCCTAATAGACTCAAGTCAAGCAACAAGGGCAAAGGTTTCATCAAAGTCTACCCATTCTACTTGCGTGTAACCTTGTGCCACCAACCGAGCCTTATTTCTAATTATTGTACCTGTTGACCCAAGATTTGGCCAACTGACACAGAGTCAAAACGTGGTTGATATAAACGAGTGTATAAAGAAGAACGCAATGACAAAAGTAAAGAAAACACAGTAATTTATAGTGGTTCGGCCCCAGGATCTGGTAACGACCTACGTCCACTTAGACTGATATTGATATAAGAATCAGAAGGGTGATCAAAGAACCAGGGTTCAATGAGTTTCACACACCTCTGAAGAACGATACAGGTTTACTTGGAGAATTACTATAGTTTTGAATGATTAAAGAGCGAAAAAAGGTCCCTTCCTTTGAGCTATCTCTTGCTATTTATAGGCTCAAGGAGGGTTACAAGAGATTGTTACAGATATTCTTCCCTGAATAATCGGATATCCAGAAGATTGTATGAGATAAATTCGGGATTCATAAAGATCTTCCCATAAAAGTTGCCTTGTACACGGAACCATCGACCAGACTGGTCGCGGGTAAGAGGGCTTACCCTGCCTCTACTGTGTCTTCTGGTCGATACTCTAGCAGACGCTTCCAGGTGTCAGCCACGTGTCCAGAGATTATTTGCCACGTCACCAATGCTGATTTATTGGATAACAGTACCAAATTCATCTGTTTCATTTTTAAAAATCCATTTAGTCCCAATAACGTTGGTGTGATTCGGCCTAGGAACAAGAATCCAAACATCATTTCTAAAAAATTGTTCCAACTCTTCTTGCATTGCTTTAGTCCAGGATTCATCACATAAAGCCTCTTTCACATTTTTAGGCTCAAAAGATGAAGTATAACACAAAAATTGCAAGATTCACATAACTTCTTCTTCTGACCATACTATCCTCAATGTTACCAAGAATGAGATCGGTAGGGTGATTCTTTTTAACTCTAGTGGAAGGTTCTCTCTGAATTGAATTAGTGATAATTTCTGGACCCTCCTTCACTGTTTGTCCAGAGGTTGTTGCAATAGATTCGGGTTTTGTTATGACAGTTTCTGAAGCTGTGGGCACAGAATCACTTCCAGGTACATTAGATGATTCTCTTTGAGTATTTTTATCGATTAACCTGTCAATTTCTTCTTCACTGAGATATTCAGAAAAATCTTTCAAATCATTAATAACAACATTTGAAGATTCCATCACAATTGGAGTTCTCATGTTATAAACACGATAAGCTCTACTATTAATGGAGTAGCCAAGAAAAACACCCACATCACTTTTGGCATCAAATTTTCAAATATTTTCTCTATCCCTAAGGAGGTAACACACAAAACCAAACAAATGAAAATAACTTACGTTAGGTTATTTACCTTTCCAAATTTAATATGGAGTTTTGTTAGTACCTGATCGTAAAAATACATGGTTGATTATGTAACAAGCAGTGTTAATTGCCTCAACCCACAGTCTTTTTGAAAGTTTTTTGCTATTAAACATTACCCTAGAAATTTCTTGAAGGGTTCGATTTTTTCTTTTAACAACTCCATTTTGTTTAGGAGTGTTTACCCAAAAAAGGTCACTGATGACGTGGCAAAGATTACTTACACATAGACTGACACATGGCAGAATTAAAAGGTAGAGGTGTTGTTCGGCTATCGACCAGAAGCGCGCCTCCTTGTCAGAATTAATGTTTGTCACGACCAGACTGGTCGTGAAGCCCGATTGATTTCCTTTTTAAGTTGTAATCTAATATTAACTGCATTTGAATATTTCTTCATAATTATCCTTGATACGCGATTATTAAGGATAAGATAAGATACGTTATCATATGTAACCCTCCTTGGACCTATAAATACACATGAAATAGCTCAAGGAAGGGACTTTTGGATTCATTCTAGCCTTTTTGCTTAAGATTGAGAGAAAATGAGCTAAGGTGAATTGTTATCATCCAATTGTATTACGTCTAAGGTTTGTGAAACTCAAGAACCCTAGTTCTTTGATCACAACTGTTTACCGAGTTTTTCGGAAACGAATACAAACAGAATAATAAAAAGATAAGAACTGTAGAAGTGCTGAAATGTAACTAAACAAACAGTGTTTTTAAGTGGTTCAGGCGTTAACAAGCCCTAGTCCACGAGTCGATGTTATTATACTTGGAAAGGACTACAGTAAGATGGCTGGTGTACAAGAACTTCACACACTCACAGTGTTTCTCTCGGGTTCTCTTGAAGAAGATGAAGCTAGAGAGATTTTTGTAGAGTTTTTGCTATGTGATCTGTTGGCCGTCCCCCTTCTTGTAAAATGAAGGGGTCTTTATAGCTAGGGTTTTGGATTAGGGTTTTTCTCTACGTACATGAGTCTTAATTACTCCAGCCATAAATAGGGAATACAATTACTGTAGTAGCATGGCTACAAAACTCTATGTGGGTATATTTACATGAAAGTATGGGGAACACACAAAGTCAGCCGTCTTTTCCAAGTTGTCAGCGGAACAGTAGGCGAAAAGGTACCCTTAGGCGTGCTGGGATGTGTGCGGCTTTGACCTGTCGGGCGTGTCAGGCGGGATCCTGTGTCAGGTGGATATCATTCCAAATATGCCTCCTCCATGACTCGACCGCTTGGTGTTGTTCCGTGCGAGGCACGGAACCGTTTCCGCGAAGAACACTCGAAGAGCTTCTCCTGGAAGGAGCTTCCCCGAAGGATACCCCTTCGGGAGTCCGAGAGGGTTGACGGGTTTCCGTGTTGTGTTTGCTTGGAAGAGTAATCCGGACACTAAACAGGAGAGGCGAAGCCTTTCTGTCCATCCGCGAGCTCTGGTCACCTACCGTGAAAGACATCGATAATTCTGCTTCCCCGAGGACATCAATCTAAACGCTATCCGAAAATCTGGATAACATTTACCCCCCAAGGTCACGGAGCTTTGAGAGATCCGGGAGCTTGTACAGTCCTCCGGGTATTTTGGTCTCTTAGATTAGGCGAGGGGCCACCTTCTGTGTTCCCGGAAGGGTTCCTTTTTCCCGCCTGAGTGTTAGTATGAAAAAGAAAGGGAATTTCTTCTGTTTGAACTCAAGTACTCAAGTGCGGCAAGGACCACGTGTCATGCTGGGAATGGTTCTGAGACCAAGACGTGTGCGTGAGGCGACTGGTTGAGTATGCGTGCGTCAGTCATCTGAGTAATGATTTGACGGTTTTTAATGGTACTCCGGGCCCGAGGTGGTGTAATGATGGGAAATAAATACTTTATTCCCATCCGAGGAGTCATAAATAGGATCGTCGCTTCATCTCCAGCCGTTGGATCTGATGCACACGGAATGGGAAGATCGGGACCGTCCATTTGAGGAATTCGAAACGACTTCTTCCCTGCTATAAAAACGAGGGAAAGGACCTTTCTTCCTCTTTACGCTTTCAAATTCTCTATCTTTCGGATTTTCAGATTTCCAAATCTTCGAACTCTCAGGCCTCCCAGCTTCCGTTCCTCCGAACTTGCCACTTCTTTTGGTAAGGATCTGGAAACTTTTCTTTTGATTTGGCAGTGGGTTTATTCGCCGAAGTTCCTGGTTTGAATCGACGTTCGTCTTTGCAGCTTTTACTTCTCGCGATCGTGCTGTGCAGTGATCCAGTTACTCCTTCAACCTCCAACTACCAGAATATCAGTAAGTATTTCTACTTTGCTCTTTCCTCCCAGACCTTAGGTTGTTGGTAGTTGTTAGAGTAGAGGTTTCTGCCATTATCGCTTATGTGCATGCGTGAATAGGGCTTTGGTAGGCATGTGATTAATGTGAGTCGATAAGTAGCCTTTTTTGCATGCTTTGACGATTTGCGTTTGGAAAGTCGTTCCTTGTTTTGCTGTTTTAGGGCATAAGCATGAACGCCTTTAGGGTGTCTTTCTCTGGAAAAACACTTCTTTTGGTGGGCTTAGGCTCGGAGTCTGAGTCTGGTACCTTGCTGCCCTTCGGGTGGCATGGTGCCAATCCCTCGGTAAGCTCGGTGGGAGCCTCTCCAAGCAGTTTTCGGGGAGGGTCTCCCCGACGCCTTTGATACCACTAGGGTATGACAAGGGTGCTGACTGCTTAGAGTGTTTTCTTCTTTCTTTCTTTTGTCCAGTGACGAACATCTCAAAGGAGCAACTCCTTGCTGTGGGGGAGGCTGATTCTGCCCAGGAGAAGGGTTCCTCTGTCGGTGGTGCAAAGGGGAAAGGAAAGGCGAAAGTGGTCGCGGCTAGCCCACCGACTTCCAATAGCTCAATCTGGGAGATGGACCAAAAGCCGAACCTTTTCAAGAACTATGGCATGCTGGAGCTGTATTCCTCTGAGGCAGGCCTGAAGAACATCCCAGGTCTGATGTGGCACCGTCTGTCGGTGCTGGGCGAGTCGGCTAGCCAGAGTCACGAGGGCTTTGGTGCCTGGAGCTGGGCACACATAGTGTGTGGGGCGCACTTGCCCCTAAGGAGTTACTTTGCCAATTTCTGTGTGAAGGCGGGGATTGCCCCCTTCCAGTTGATTCCTCCCAGCTACAAGCTCCTAGCGGGGTGGTTCATCTTTTGCAAGTCCCAGAAACTGGAAGCTCCTACCCCGGAGGAGGTGCTGTACTTCTACGGGTTGAAGTCTCAGCCTATGAGGGGTCATTCAGACAAGGTGGGGTTTTACAGGCTGGAAAGGCACCCGGACGTGATGTGCCCCACCTGTCATACCGCGAGGGGTCCAGACCTCCGGGAGTACTGGTTCCTGACGACTGCTTTCCGCTGAAGAGGGTGCCAGCCCTATCTTTGGACTTCAAAATCCCTGGTAAGTGCTCCTTTCTCTCCTTTTCAACTTTGTTTCTTTGCGTTTGATTTTCTTTTTGGGAGGATCTCTAATGCTTGTATTTGAATTTTGCAGAAGTCATTCCGCGGACACCTCTCTGTGCGGAGATGATAAGGAGGTCCAAGTTCTACGAAGGGCTTTCTGAGGAAGAGTTGAAAGTGGAGGGACTTGTGACCTCCGAATCTTTGAGGGAGTATGGGCTACTCGCCTCTTTCCAAAACATCGAGCCAGTGAGTGGCAGGGGGCAAAGTCAGGTGTCTGCCGACATCCGGGAGCAGATTGCCTTGGAGCTGTCCAAGGTGATCAACCAAGCAGCCCGGGACGAGAATACTTTATCTCCTAGTTGGGCGGAGAGGTTCCCCGACCCCCAGCCGGAGGAAGAGGAGATCGAGGCCCGCCACGCCGCGGCTTACCCTAACGAAGGGGCTCCGGGGGCTAGTACCTCCGGGAGAGGTAAGACTAGTTTTCGATTGATCCACACCCCCAGCCTGTCTGAGGTTTCCCGGACCTCTCAGATGGGGTTCGATCCCCGCTTCCTTAGGCTAGATCCGCGTAGGATACCTTTTGACAGATATTGCGATAGGGAAGATGAGCTTCTCGGGTGTCTAAGTGACGGTAGTCTGCCAGAAGGTGTCATCATGGTTGACCCTTCTTCCCTCAGCATGTCATTCCCGGACTTCAAGGAGTACGGGAGCTTCCTGGAGCAGGAAGCGGTGTTTTGTTTTGCTCGGGGAAGGCCATCCACGTTTCTCGTGCATGGTCGTCCCTTTCAAACTTTTCTTTTTCTTGTTTCTTGTTCCCTGCTGGCGGGCTTGCTTGTGCTTTTATGTTGTTGATTGTCTTGTCTTCCGCTTATCTTCTTTCTCATTGCTTGTTGGTTCGTTAACCTTGCTTTGTACGTTTCTTGCAGAGTATCCAGAAGCCAAGATGTTGGGGAGGGTTACTTTGCTCATTAAGAAGGCTGCCACTAGCCAAGACCCGTCCACGGGGAAAGGACGGAAGACCAAGGCTGGTAGGGGAGGTAAAGCTGCCTCCCCCAAGAAGACAAGTGGCGAGGCGCAAGCGTCTCCGAGGGTAGAGAAGTCTCCTGCCGACGGGCCTTCCGAGACTATGATGGTCTCGAGTAGCAGCAGCGACGGGGAAGGGCTTGTGTTCCCCGTGAAGACAACTGGGGTGAGCAAGCGTCCCGGAGAAGATGCTGAGGGCGCTAAGAAGAAACGCCTTAGACACTCTTCTCCTGGAAAGAGGCAACAACAACAGCAACGGCAGCAATCACAACTACAACAACAGCAGCAACAAGAACAACAGAGACAATCACCAACGTCACAGCTGCAGCAACCACAACATCCAAAGCAGCAGCAGCAACAAGGGCAATTACTTCTGCTGCCACAGCAGCAAAAGCAACAGACCGGGGCCTTAATACCCCGTCTGCCTCCTCCTCCAGCCCAAAGGGAGTCCACCCTTTTGGGGTCTCCTTCTCAGCCAACAAACCTTCCTCTGCCTGGCCTGAAATTCCACTTCCCTCGGAAGCCAACTAGTTTCCCAGCTGCCCTCCTGGAGGGTGTAAGACGGGCCGATAGTTTTTTGAAGAGGCGGTTAGAGGCGGAGAAGGCTGTTACTCAGGGAAGGGCAGATAACTTGTCTGCCGTGAAGAGAGCTGAGCTGGCCGAGGGGGTGAGATCCCTTCACCCGGCCGGAGCGGTTTTGGATGGCCCAGCCTTGGAGAAGAGGCTGGTGCCTAGGCTCGAACGTGCATTGGCGCCGTTCGGAGCTGAGATGATGGAGGACATGGCCCTGAGCTTGTGCGAGCTCAATTCTGAGAAATGGGCCATCAGTAGCAGTAAGGATCCGCTGTTGCTGACACACGCTGTGAAGCAGCAACTGTCCGGGGTAAGCCGTCAGTTGTTGTGTTTTGGGATCATCTGTCTTTTGGTCCGGCTTAACTCATTCTGTTGTCTTTTCTTGCAGGCCTCTATGATCGCGGAACGCTCGTTCCGGGAGGTTGGTGCAGTTCTGGTTCAGCTGGAGGAGAGCCAGCTGGCTCGCCAGGCCTTGGAGGCAGAGAAGCAGAAACAGGCCCAACAGGCCTTGGGGGCTTCGGAGAAGATTGATCAGGCCCGGCGCACGGCTGAGGAAGAGGCGGACAAGAAATATCTTGCCAAATATCAAGAGTACCGGGCCAAGGCAGAGAATGAGTTTAGACAGCGGTCGGATGGGATGAAGGCCGAAAACTCCAAGCTCCGGGAAGAGCTGTCCCAAGCCAGGGTGGAGAAGGACACCTTGGAAGCTCGCTTGCAATCAAAAAATGATCTCCTCCTTAAGCAGCAAGAGGAATATTCCACTCTTCAGAGTAAGCTGCACGAGGAGGAGCAACTCCATAAGAGGAGCAGGGATCTCGTGTCTATGCTGCAGTTGGGGCTCGCCGAGAAGGATAAAGAGATCGGGGCCTTGCAATTCACTGCCAGGGGGCATGTGACCGAGAAGCAATCCGTGCTGAACCAAAATAGGGAGCAGCGCAAGGAGATTGATTCTCTTAAGGGGGAGCGGGATGCCTCCAAGGCCGAAATGGGAAAATTGAGGGCTCAACTAACTGTCGCGGAGGCACAGCTGGCAACCTCCGAGGCGGAGCGCTTGAAGGAGAAGGAGGATGCTGAGCTGATACTGAACAGAACGATTAATATATCGCATGTGGTCCTCATGCATCAACTCTGGAAAGTGAACCCGGAGGTATTAGGCTATCTGGGAGATGATGCCGAAGCCATGAGGGAGAAGCTACTCGTGTGGGATCAAGGCCCAGAGGCGTACGTCCAAACTTACAACATTGACGAACGTGCTGGAGCCCCTGAGGCGGGAGATCCCGGAGAGGCGGGGACCTCTGAACCTTCCCGTGACAAAGTTCCGCCTTCCAATGAGCCGACTCCGCCAGCCTCAGTTGAAGCCGATGCCCCCGAAGCCGCGGTCGTGGAAGCTGCAGCTACCCCCAATGCTTGAAGGGGTTTTATCTTTAATTATTTTTCATTTTGAGTTTTTCATTGCGGACATATTTTCCATAATTATAGCATTCTCCTTTCTTTTCTGCCGAGTTCTTTATTTATCTTTGCGCTTAGGGTAGACTTTTATACGGTAGAAACTGTTGTAGGGGCGCATGAGGTTTTGGTTCCAACGGCCAAAACCTATGCACTTCCCACTTGAAGCTCTAACGGATGATGTCTTTTCCCACGTACTTTCTAGGTTACGAAGGTTTCCTGGTTCCAACGGCCAGGCTCCTTTCACCGTATTTTAGCTTTCCTAAGGCAAATAGCCAATCCCGGGACTTGTAGTTATACTGTTCGCTGGGATTGCTATGGTGAGCCGTTCCATGGTTTGGAATGGGAGTTCTTTTGGTGAGCGTCGCTAGACTTAAGGTTAGATCTTTGCGAAGCAAAACTAACTGTTGTTGCGAACCTCATGGTGGCTGACTTCAGGGACCTGGCATGGAGCCCTGCGAGGCAAGGCTCGTTGCTGTCGGGGAAATCGCCACGCCCACCAGGTGTGATCCCGGAGCAGGGGCTTTGCGAAGCAAGGCCTGCTGTGAGTGGGGGATCAACCATGTCTGCTCTTGGAGCTGAAACTTGCAATGGCCGAGGAGCTCGCCATGCATTATTTTGTGAGATCCGGAGTTGGAGCCTGCAAAGCAAGGCTTACAACGGTCGCGGATCTTGCCATCTTTCGCCTTGCGGGACCCAGAGCTGGAGCTTGCGAAGCAAAGCTCTACAGCGATCGCGGATCTTGCCATCTTTCGCCTTGCGGGACCCGGAGCTGGAGCTTGCGAAGCAAAGCTCTACAGCGATCGCGGATCTTGCCATCTTTCGCCTTGCGGGACCCGGAACTGGAGCTTGCGAAGCAAAGCTCTACAGCGATCGCGGATCTTGCCATCTTTCGCCTTGCGGGACCCGGAGCTGGAGCTTGCGAAGCAAAGCTCTACAGCGATCGCGGAGTATTCTACAAAGGACTTGTCAGGGAGTTGGGGGTGTTTCGGCGTAGCTCTATGAACGTGCCTCAACCCCCAGTCCTGTCCATCGTGGGGCTACACAGGAGATAATTTTCATGATACATAATGGCAGGCATTTCCATGGAAATTTTCACATAAGCACATAATGCACATAGGACATGTAATGCAAGCATGTTCATGGCAACAAATAAACCTAAGCTTAACAATTTAAACATTTCAAACAATTCAAAAATTTCAAACACAATGCTAGCACAATAGTGGTGTTCTGTGTACGTTTTGTTCAAGGGGCGTATGGCTATGCCTTAGCCATGTATACCCCCCCAAGTGAGCGTGGGGTCCGGACGTCTCCGGACCGCGTGGTCACTTGTTAAAACACAGCTTTGAACATAGGGATGAAAAGTGCAGTAAAAGCGGAGTGAATCTCTCCGTGTTTCATTACATTAGCCTACTAGGCGCGAGTTTTACAACAGGGAGGATTATTTCCACATTTTTCACTTTTGCTAATTTCACCAAGGACTTCCGACTAGATGGTCCGGGGCCTACTGGTAGTAACGGCGGAGGTGCTCCGCGTTCCAGGCGCGCGGGACTTTAGATCCGTCGAGTCTCTTTAAGTGATACGTCCCGTGGCCCACTTTTTCTTGGACTTCGTAGGGGCCTTCCCAGTTGGGTCCAAGGACTCCCACTCCCGGATCCTGCGTAGCAGGAAATACTCTCCGTAGGACAAGATCCCCAACTTCGAATGTACGGCTCTTGACTCTCGTGTTAAAGTGTCGGGCTATCTTGCCTTGGTACATTTTTAGTTGGACCTGTGACTGCTCCCGGAGCTCTTCGATCATGTCCGAGGACTCCTGGAGAAGGGCATGGTTCCGGGTAGGGTCGTAGGTATCTTGCCTGTGAGAGGGGATCATAGTTTCTACTGGGATGACGGCCTCGCAACCGAAGGTCATGGAATAAGGCGTGTGCCCCGTCGAAGTTCTCTCTGTTGTGCGATAGGCCCAAAGTACTCGCGGAAGTTCTTCCGGCCAGTGAGCCTTGCAGGCTTGGAGTTTTTTCTTCAACGTGGTCTTTAATATTTTGTTTACAGCCTCCACTTGCCCATTAGCCTGGGGTCTGGCGACTGCGGAAAAGCTTTTGATAATTCCATGCGAAGCACAGAAGTTCGTGAAGTGTTCACTGTCAAATTGCTTTCCGTTGTCGGACACAATTTTTCGTGGAAGCCCAAAACGACACACTATATTCCTGATGACAAAGTCCAGTGCTTTTTTAGATGTGACCGTGTTCATAGGTTCAGCTTCAGCCCATTTGGTGAAGTAGTCTACCGCGATTATGGCATACTTCACTCCACCCTTTCCAGTTGGGAGGGAACCTACTAGGTCAATGCCCCAAACGGCGAACGGCCAGGGGCTGGTCATTAAGGTAATTTCTGTAGGCGGCGCTCGCGGAACCTTGGCGTACCTCTGGCACTGCTCACATTTCCTGACATAATCCACACAATCCTTCTTCATGGTGGGCCAGAAGTATCCTTGTCGAAGGATCTTTTTGGAGAGGCTCAGCCCGGAGGTATGATCGCCACAGAAGCCTCCGAAAACCTCATGGATGATGGTGCTGACTTCGGTTCCGGCAACACACCTAAGGAAGGGTATGGACAACCCCCTGTGGTAAAGCTTTCCATCCATAACCACGTATCGGGGAGCTTGATATTGGAGCTTCCTTGCGTCAGCTTTATCAGTGGGGAGCTCTCCGGTGGTGAGAAATCTGAGGATGGGTCCTATCCAGGAGTGGGAATGGTCGATGATGGCGTTTATCCTTCGTGTCTCAGTACTGGGGGCTTCTAAGTGCCCGATGGGGACTAGGCCGTACTGTTCAATCTCCGGGTCCGTTGCAAGCTTGGCCAGCGTGTCCGCGAGTGAGTTCTGGTCCCGGGGGACCTGGCGGATTTGGTAGCCTTTGAAATGCTGCAGTAGGCCGCGGGAGAAAGACACGTAGGCAGCCATTTTTTCGCCTTTCGTCTGGTATTCCCCGGATATTTGGTTTACCACAAGTAGGGAGTCGCTGTATACTTCGATTTTTTGGGCCCCGACTTCTCTGGCCAGTCGTAATCCAGCTAACATGGCTTCGTGTTCTGCCTCGTTGTTGGATGCTGGGAACGCGAAACGGATGGCGCTCTGGAGCTGATGCGCTTGGGGAGATATTAAGATGACCCCTGCTCCAGCTCCTTTTTCATTCGAGGCTCCGTCTACGTAGACCTTCCAGGTGGGAAGTTCCGGGACAGGATATTCCGGGAGGTCGTTCATTCCCGAGCATTCCACAATAAAGTCCGCGAGAGCTTGACCCTTTATGGAAACACGTGGTTGGTAGTGGACGTCGAACTGGCTCAGTTCCATGGCCCACTTAAGCAATCTGCCAGAAGACTCGGGCTTTTGCAAGACTTGTCGGAGAGGGTGGTTGGTGAGTACTTTGATGGTGTGCGCCTGGAAATATGGCCTTAGCTTCCGCGAAGCAATTAGCAAGCAGAGGGAGAGTTTCTCGATCATTGAATACCTGGACTCGGCGTCCAGTAACCTCTTGCTTACGTAATACACAGGGAGCTGGATACGGCCATCTTCCCGGACGAGAGCGGCACTCATTGCGTGCTCTGTCACAGCTAAGTATAAGAACAACGCCTCTCCTTCGACAGGTTTGGACAGAATGGGAGCTCGGGGTAAATGTTCCTTGAGGTGTTGGAAGGCTGCTTCGCATTCGGGGGTCCACTCGAACTTCTTGTTTCCTCGCAACACGTTGAAGAAGGGGATACACTTGTCAATGGCCTTGGATACGAAGCGGCTGAGAGCAGCTATCCTTCCGGTAACACTCTGGACATCCTTATGCTTCCGGGGGGAAGGCATATCTATGAACGCCTTAATTTTCTCAGGGTTGGCTTCCACTCCGCGGGAGCTGACAATGAAACCGAGGAACTTCCCAGACGAGACCCCGAAAGTACATTTCTTTGGATTCAGTTTCATTCCGTACTTTCGGATCACGGCGAAAGCTTCCTCAAGGTCGTCACTATGGTCCCCGGAGGTCTTGGACTTTACCAACATGTCGTCCACGTACACCTCCATGTTCCTCCCCAGTTTCTGGTAATTCTTCCGCCAAAGGAATGGCAGCAACCGTCTCCTGGATCGTGTAGACGGATCGGACGGAGACGTTATAACAGCTTCGTGCACTTCGCTGGTCTCCTCGGAGAGTGCCGATACGCCCATCGTCGCATGGAAACTTCAAGCATAAGTGGCGTATCGAGGTTATGGCCCCACAATCTATTAGGACCGGTCGGCCTAGGATGGCATTATACGCCGTGGGGCAGTCGACCACCACGAATGTGCTGTGCTTGAAGGCACAAGCGTCGCTTTCTCCCCTGAGGGTGACTGGAAGTTGAATTTTTCCTAATGGCATGAGTGCATCCCCATTGAACCCTTGAAGCTGGATGGGGCATGGGGTCAGGTCTGTCTCGGTTAATCCAATCGCATGGAAGGCCGCTTTGAAGAGGATGTTTACGGAGCTTCCGTTGTCGACCAAGATCCGTGAGACCTTCTTATTGGCAATTTGGGCTTCCACCACGAGGGGATCGTTGTGGGGGAAGTGCACATGTCGAGCATCGTCCTCCGTGAAGGTGATGGGAAGGTCCATCATTCGGGGGCGTTGAGCGGGTGATTGAACCAAGGCGCACATCTCCCCGGTGTGTTCTAACTCCCTCAAGTACCTCTTCTGGGAGTTGCGGGTGCTTCCGGCAAGGTGCGGTCCTCCGGAAATGGTGGCTACGTGTCCGTCAACGGGTGGCGGAGCAAGGCCGGGCGGATATGGGTTGCCAGGCCCTGGAGCCAACAAGGCAATGGGTGCCGGAGCGGCTGGAGCGGGAAGCGCTGGGAACTGAGACCCGGGAGCTTGGGGGTGACCGGCTCCAGGAGTGCTAGCGGTCCCCCTCTGTCCCGGGGAATATGCAGCTCCGTGAACTACCCCCTGTCCGGGATAGATAATGGGTATCCTCACCCACTGACCGAGGTGTCCCGCTCTTGCCAGGGACTCGATCTCATCCTTCAGCTGAAGGCACTCGTTCGTGGTGTGCCCCACGTCTCCGTGGAACTCACACCTCTTATTGGAGTCTCGCGGACGCCTTCCTCCGTGAGACACTTTCGGGGGCTTCCTGTAGTTGACCATATTACAGGTCGCCCGATAGACATTCTCTCGCGAGTCTATCAAACTGGTATATTCCGTGAACTTGGGCTCATAGTCCTTCCGGGGCTTCTTTGAATGGTCTCCCCAGTTGGAGTTTCTTCCGCTTCGTTTGCTCCGCGATTGGCTCAAATTTCGTTCTGGGCCTTCCGCTTGCGGCTGCGGCATGCCAGGAGCGATACTACATCCGGTTTGTACAGCTCCGTACCCAGAGAAATGGGTTTGACTCGACGTCCGAGCAGACGCGGAAGGCCCATACACACTTGGAGTGAATTGGGCTCCTGGAAGCGTGAGGGCTGGTGCGAGAGCTTGCGAAGCAAAGCTCGGCGCAGTCACGGAAGGCGTTGGAGCCGGGGGAACTCCAAAGGCCTGCTGGTAGGCATCCTCAAGGTTGATGATTCCCTGAGCTTTTGACATGAATTCGGACAGCGTTTCTGCCCGTCTCCTTTGCATTTCCCCCCATA
Organism: Humulus lupulus; assembly: GCF_963169125.1. Taxonomy (NCBI): domain Eukaryota; kingdom Viridiplantae; phylum Streptophyta; class Magnoliopsida; order Rosales; family Cannabaceae; genus Humulus; species Humulus lupulus. Next base: position 147,673,715 of record NC_084794.1, on the reverse strand, counting down.
GCAGGGAGCCGACAGTAAGGCCCGATTGAAGGGCGATCAGCTTCATGTCATCGCTGACCTTGGTCTTTGCAGCAGCTTCCATCATTCTCTGAATGAAAGCTTTGAGGTTCTCATTGGGCTGCTGCTTGATGTTGGTTAAGGAACCAACCTCCATGTCTTGGTCGCGGGCAGCGATGAACTGCCTCCTAAACGCGGACTGTAGCTCCTTCCAACTGTGGATTGATCCGGGAGCTAATCTTTTCCACCAGTCCTCCGCGGACTTGGTAAGGGTGAGTGAGAAGCACATGCATTTGGCGTCCTCACTGACACGCGCCACTTGCATCATTTTGTTGTTTTTAGCTAGGTGGGTACGCGGGTCTGTCCTCCCATCATATAATTCTATGTGAGGCATTTTGAAGTTATCCGGGAGGGACGTTTCCGCGATCCTCCAAATACATGGTTCCGGGTCTTCCTCCTCAGAGTCTGACAGGGCCCCACTTTGCTTCCGGACCAGCTTGGTCAAGGCAGCAATCTGTTCCTCGAGCCTCTTCGTATCACTTTCCGGGAGGTCACGTCCCCGGAGCTTGTCATTAATATGATTTCAGAGGTCATCTCCGCGAGGCCGGGCCTTTTCTCCTTTGGCCTTTTCATACTTGGCCTCCAACCTTCTTCTTAGGTCCACCGTGGACCAGCTATCTTCGGAGTGCGAGTTCGCAGCCCGACCGTCCTGGTTGACGAAATCACTGGGGCGGTTGTTCCTTCCCCTAGGCCTGGGTGCCTTAGCACCGGGCCCTTTAGGCACGGAGTGCCCCCTTGGGGCTGAAGGACGTCTGGGCTTAGGAGCGCCAGAGACCTTCTGCGCGCAGGGGGGGCAGTCGGCCTGGTGATTCACGCCTTTAGGAGGTGCAGGGGCGTCAGCGCGTACAGGCTCTCCAACTTTTTCTTTGCCCTTGTTAAGGGCGGCTTTGGATGGTCCAGCAGCGGCTGGATCCGGCATAGCGGCATCAGCACCACCTAAAACAGAGGCGTCCTCGCCCGAGTTGCCTAGATCTCCGAACTTACTTTGGAGGCGCTCCATCATGCGTTGCATTTTTCGGGAGACGCGCTCCTGCTCAGCAAGCTTGGCCTTAGTGGCCACCAGTTCTTCGGCTACTTGGACCAGTTCTGGGTTCTTCTCATAGTAGCAGCCGTCTTTGTAGTAACCGTCTTGGACATACTCCTCTTCGTCTTCTAAGTATGTCGTATCTTCGGTACTGACCCGATCCTGGCGAGATGTCGGGTCTTCACCTTGGTAGTCCAGGGGTTCGGTTTGCACCGCATCTTCCATCACAGTATCGGGGTTGACCCTAGCATTTTTGTCAACTGCGGATTTTCTCGTAGTCACCATCTCTTTAGCACGAAGTGAATACAAAAAACGTACACAGAAAAAGAGCTGACTAACAACTTCCTACAGCTCTCAATGAAAGCACCAAAATGTTTACCGAGTTTTTCGGAAACGAATACAAACAGAATAATAAAAAGATAAGAACTGTAGAAGTGCTGAAATGTAACTAAACAAACAGTGTTTTTAAGTAGTTCAGGCGTTAACAAGCCCTAGTCCACGAGTCGATGTTATTATACTTGGAAAGGACTACAGTAAGATGGCTGGTGTACAAGAACTTCACACACTCACAGTGTTTCTCTCGGGTTCTCTTGAAGAAGATGAAGCTAGAGAGATTTTTGTAGAGTTTTTGCTATGTGATCTGTTGGCCGTCCCCCTTCTTGTAAAATGAAGGGGTCTTTATAGCTAGGGTTTTGGATTAGGGTTTTTCTCTACGTACATGAGTCTTAATTACTCCAGCCATAAATAGGGAATACAATTACTGTAGTAGCATGGCTACAAAACTCTATGTGGGTATATTTACATGAAAGTATGGGGAACACACAAAGTCAGCCGTCTTTTCCAAGTTGTCAGCGGAACAGTAGGCGAAAAGGTACCTTTAGGCATGCTGGGATGTGTGCGGCTTTGACCTGTCGGGCGTGTCAGGCGGGATCCTGTGTCAGGTGGATATCATTCCAAATATGCCTCCTCCATGACTCGACCGCTTGGTGTTGTTCCGTGCGAGGCACGGAACCGTTTTCGCGAAGAACACTCGAAGAGCTTCTCCTGGAAGGAGCTTCCCCGAAGGATACCCCTTCGGAAGTCCGAGAGGGTTGACGGGTTTCCGTGTTGTGTTTGCTTGGAAGAGTAATCCGGACACTAAACAGGAGAGGCGAAGCCTTTCTGTCCATCCGCGAGCTCTGGTCACCTACCGTGAAAGACATCGATAATTCTGCTTCCCCGAGGACATCAATCTAAACGCTATCCGGAAATCTGGATAACAACAACTTTAGGATTCTATAATAACAATATCACAAAGTGGACGTAGGTTATTACCAATCACTGGGGCCGAAGCACTATAATTCTTGGTGTTTTTTCCTGTCCATTAGATTATCTTTTCAAGCGTCGTGCTATTTCCTGTCGTATATTTGACTCCGCGTCGTTGGCTAATTTGAAGGTCAACATTCTGGTACTTTCGTTGAGAGCTTGTGAAAGAATCTAATGGCAAAAACATCCAAGATGACCGGACAGGCCGCTGGCGCTGCATCATCCCAGCCTCCTCCCCCAAATGTGGCTGAGGACGAATCGCATTTGGAGTTTGATGAGGAGGAGTTAGATTCTGAAACCCTGAAGGCAACACTGGGGGTGTTGCGGGATGAGTTGGCCAATCTGAGGGCCAATCAAGAGAATGCTGCTGAGATAATGGCATCGCAGCAAAGAGAAATAGAGTGCCAGCGTCAGGAGTTGAGCGAGCGGCAGGCTGAGATGGACTGTCGACTGAGGGGTGCCATGGCTGCCCTTGAAGCAGCCATCCAGCTAGCTAGGAATCAGGCTGCGCCAGCCTCCCAGCCAGATCAGCCACCAAACGGGCAACCTCAAAGGGATCCCAATCTTAGTCCTCCGCTCCAGCCAGTAAGTCCTCAAAAGGCGGAGCAGCCACCTGTGGTTCAGGATGACGTCCCACCTAGGGATCCTGAGCAGCAGCCTCCATCCCAGGCTGGTCGAGGCAATCCCCCGCGCCCGAGGCAGAATAGGGCCAGGCAACCGCCCCGCAGCCCTAGACGCCCAGGGGATGAGAAGCCACATCCACCGAGCAGGGGGCAGTGTCCTTCTGCCAACAGGAGGAACTCCGAGACAGGCTTTGCGGTCAGGGCCCCCCCACAGCATAACAATGCACGGGGACACACCGACCAGCGCAGGCCTCCCCCTAATGCTCGGGAAATGCCAGCCCAAGGAGGAAAAAAAGTAAATAGTCGGTCACACCATAGTCAGCAAAAATTCAGAGATGGCCATGACTACAAGGAGGCCGACTCTGGCAGAAGAAATGTTGGTCGGAGGAACGAAGAAAGAGGTGGAGGCAGGAGCCCCCCACCTAGAGAAGATCCACCAGCGGGCCATAACGTTGGGTGGCAGCCCAGGAAAAATAACGTCTTTAGTCGGTTGGGAGCCAACGAGTAGTGGCGAAGAGACGATGATCTAAGGGATGTACTTAACGATCGCTGAGAAAGGCACGATGAGTACATTCCCCCGGCACCAGAGGCCCCTGCAATCTCAGAAGTTGTTCAGGCTCAAATCGATGCCCTAAACCAGGCGGTGCAGCAGCTGGTCGGGGGGCGAACATCCCACATTGAGTACGATCGGAGGAGAGGCACCCCCTTCGTACAGAGGATTGCTGTGGCTGAACCCCCTAGCAAGTTCAAGATGCCAACACTGCCAAATTTTGACGGGTATGGAGACCCGGTATCTCACGTTAATAAGTTTGAGATACAAATGGATAGACAAAAAGTGTCAGAAGATGTCCGTTGTCGCATCTTCCCGGCAACACTATCTGACAGTAACGCCCTAAACTCCAAGGACCGTTACGGTGCACATTACAAACAGTGCTAAACTCATTAATCGAGTCATTTGGCCAAAAACGTGTAATTAAGTATGATTAGCGGTTTAGGGATTAAAGATTTCAGTTAAGATGTAACGTTTCACTAGAACGTTTACTGTATACATTGGGATTCCAAAAATATAATTTAAAGGCCTATCACAAGAAAATATTTACAACTGGCCGATCTCAGCGGCAAAACAGGTTTTATCCCTAGTTCCTCTCCTTCAAACCTCAGCCATGGCGGTCGAGCAGCTGCATATGTACACATCGTCACCTAAGCTCTCCAACTCAAGGATGGTCCATCTTTCTTTTGCCTTTACCCGCACCACATAGCACCCGTGAGCCAAAGCCCAGCAAGAAAACTCAACATGCTCATGAACAATCATATCATAATATCAAATCATATCTGGCATGCCTAGCAAACATAGCTTTATTCAAGCATGCAAATAAATTCAAACAATGTTGGGGAATCAAGGATCAGAAATCCTGCCCTCCTAATTGGATGACTATCAAGTCAATCCTAATCAGACGAGTGAATTAACACTAGAGGTTTTGGTAAACCATACTGAGTGACCAACAAACAAGTCACTACGAGCTCAGCACCCAAAGCCTTACAAATGATGATCAGAATGATCATACAGAGCTTATAGCTCTGAACAGATGAGTGAATATCACTTTGAGGTTCAGTTAACAATACTGAGTGACTGACAAGCAAGTCACTATGGGGCTCGATGCCCGTAGCCGTGTAACAAAATCGTTACATGGGCTTTCCTGCAATGGCTTTAATCAGATGAGTGACTGCTGGGTAAGTCACTAGCTTAAACAGATGAGTGACTGTTGGGTAAGTCACTAGCTTAAATAGATGAGTGTCTGCTGGGTAAGTCACTAGCTTAAATAGATGAGAGACTGATGGGTAAGTCTCTAACTTAACAAATGAGTGGCTGATGGGTAAGTCACACAAGCACTTTTAGTTTTCATCGAACTTGAGGTCGGTCCGGCATTAATGCTCTTCTGAGTCATTTAATGCAGATGTCGATTAGATCTAATCTTTGTTGGCTTGCGCTGAACACGCAAAAGTCGTCCTGACTTATGAGTCAGCACTATGTGACCAGTGCCCAGTACCACTGCTGAACTTGACTAATAATTCCCAGCTTCACAGTTGATACTGACACCTTTGCCAATTCTGACTAATTAGTCAGTGCCATGCACAAGTATGCAATGCTATCAATATATATCATATGTCAAATATCCAAGAGTATGGCATTCAACATGCTTACTTAACAGTTGCTAGCATAATCATGGTCATGCACAAACACAGAGACTCAAGCTCTAATCAATCTCATATTCAACATTCATAGCATGCCCTAATCACGTGTTTCTCGTGCATCACATGCATCACATTTCAACATCCAACATGCATCAAGAATAACCATGCATGTCACATATGGGGTGAAGTTTTCTTACCTCTGGTTCGAGCGAGAAACAACAATTAAACGACCCTTGAGAACGATCGATCCTTTAATCCTTTAATGGTCACCTAATCATAACCAAACATAACCTCCGATTAATGAAAATCAACAAAGATAGGGTCTTTATCTAAACCCCACTCGCGAGACCTCGAAACATGCCCACACGGTGAGTAGATTCGATCCCGGGCCATAAGGATTGAAACCCCGAGCCAAAAACCCTTAAAAACACTTAAAATGGGGATCTGAAGAAACAGGGTAGCGCTACAGCGCTACCCTCCTAGCGCCCTAGTGCTCAAGACAGAACCAAAACCGCCCAACCTCCTCTGCAGGTAGCGCTGTAGCGCCCTATCCTGGGCGCTATAGCGCTACCTTCAGCCAACAACAACCCAGAAATCTCTTCCTTCGATTCTACCATTTCCAACCCAAATCAAAAGCTTCCAAACATCAAATTATGTCCCAAATGAACCCAAAAACCATCCTCACATGCCCCAAGCATCACAACCCCAAGAACCCTAGCCAAAACACCCATTGAAACTCAACTTTCCAACTCACAAACCAGCTGGAACTCAAATGGAAAAACAGAGCAAATACTAATGTTTTTATGGCTAGAAATTTACCTTAATCTCAGCAACACACCTTCTTCAATGGTAGAACACAACCCTAACTTGGCAAAGCTTGGTTCCCTAGCTTGATTCCTCAAAAATAGCTTGAAAAATCCAAAGGAAAACAGGAAGGAAAAGGTACGGGAGAAGCTTTGAACTTATGCTCTGTTTTTCTACTTCTTTCTACAGCCTTAATGGCTTATATCTATCCTAGGGGTGAAAAGACCAAAATACCCCTAGGTCTAATAAGGATTTCTAAAGGCTCCCAAGGGAAAAATCGTCCTTTCGCACCTATTTCGTTAATCATAATTAACACCCTCAAATTCCCGCTATTCTCAATATTCTCCAACACCAATAATTTATGTCCCATTACCCTTTAATTCCCGGTAATGTTCTAATCATTAAAATGACCCCGAGACTCAACCCGAGCCCCGAACTTAAACTCGTTATGACCAGACCGAACACTTGCATTTCATGATCGTCTCATGCCGAAAGGCTCGAACAAATCCACATATAATGTGGTACCATTCATAACTCACCCACATGCACGAAAATACACAATTACGCCCTCAATGGGCCAAATTACCAAAATTCCCTTATAATTATAAATACACCCATATGCATGCATTTATTATCATATAATAATATAATTAACATAAACATGCATATAACCATTTAATATCATAATAAATCAATTATGGCCCTCCCGGCCTCCTAATCAAGGTCCTAAACCTTATTAGGAAATTTGGGGCATTACAACTATCCCCTCCTTACAGAAATTTCGTCCTCGAAATTTATCTAAATAGCCCGGAATAAGAATTCCGCACAACTGATTCCAATTTCCCAGGTCGCTCCCTCGATCTCACTTTTTCTGTAACATTACCTTAACTCAAGGTATACTTTGTTCCTCAGAACCTTATTACTTCTATTACAATCTAAACTGGCTATTCCTTACCAGAATACTTAACCTTAACCTTCAGATTCCTATAACTCAACTCATGAGTTCCTTTAACTCATGTCCTCTGCATGGAATTACATAACACATTGTATTAAACTAATAATGCCAAAGTTAAGGCTGATCCAAGATCAACCTAACTAGTCCTATCCAGGACTCAACTGCCGAGATCATCTAGGGCTTATCTTGCCCTCAATTCCTCACCCCTTTCCATGGTGATACTCTAAGGAAGATATGATCCTCTGCCTGGAATTCTATGTTCATGCTTTTCAATTCAGGAAAAACCTTTCCATTTACTCTGAGAAGTGAGCGTCCAAGCTCTAACCTCTAATAATCTCAATGATCCCCTGAACCATCACATGATTGTTGATTCTGGACCCTTACTCATCTCATTCCAATGAACGAGTGATAAACTTTTCAATACTGGATAACTTTATTTTTCTCTCTCTGATTTACCATCGTTCTGAGAAGAATAAACTATACTGAATTCCATCTATATGTATTCATCGTCTTCCTTAATCCTTCCAAGACCTAGAAGTAACAATAGAGTCTTCATCTAATAAAATAGACCTTAAATTCTCAAGAAGGCACACTATCTCTCTCTCACAGAGAAACTAAACACTGATCAGTTACACTACTTGTCCTAACTGATAGAAGTGAACTCACTTGGAAAAAACTGGTCCATAATGACCCAATCCAGATCACACTGACCCATCAACCTGGGCAACCCCACCGCGAAACCCATCGCGATGCTTCCTTATATCCATTACAAAACACTCAAAGTCTGCAATGGCCTTGCTGATTCCTGATACTCTGTCTTGACCTACTAATAGGTTAAGAACTTACCACACATTTCATTATGCCCCTCCCCATCTTAGGCTGCCACTATAAAGCTTTCATATCCTGATACACTGACAGAACACCTGAATGCAAAGAATAGGAGAATAACCTGAGATTCATCCAGAATTTCCCATTTAATCCCAGTGTCCATCGGATTCCAGATCCGATCTCTATATCACAATAAATCCATATCTGACACTGCTTAATCCTTAGCTAATTCAGCTAAGACTTTCTCTTCAACCTTTCCCATCTATAGTTCACTTAATTATCTTTCCGTTTGACCTTCCTTGAGATAATTATCTCAAGCATAAACCTGGCCACCTGGCCCACCAGAAACTCTACCCCAGTTCTGTTCAAATCCTTTAACCAGCATGTTGCATAAGCAATTACTTCTCCTGCTACCAAGGTGTCATAACAACCTACTAACTGGTTCTGATCTGCAAGAAGACTCAGAACTATTTTCCCCAAGGCACCTGTAATAGTCTTACCACCTAAGGAAACTTCTGCCCCCAAGGCATTCCTTGACCTTGGCAAATCTCCGCAGAGAAAATACCACAATACCATCATCTAAGACGATCACAAATCCCATTTAAATAAATCTTTGAATGCTCTGTTCATCCGATTCACAAACAGTTGGCATTAAATAAGTTCTCAAATCATACTCATCACTGCTAGTGCTCTTATCTGTTATAATAGCATACTTCTGCATATTCTCTTTCCTGATCTCTAGCTGGTACTAACCAAATCCAAGATTCACCTTAAAGAATTCCATCTTACTCAATAACCGAGTCCTTTAATTCTTACAACTTTGCTGAGCCATTCAAAACAGTGCCCTAAATATGATTCCATTCCTGGCACCAATTCAATCACCATACTATTTCTCCATATAAAAGAAACCCTAGCAAACCTCCTGGAAACATATCCAGAACCCACAGACTAATCCAGCCTGTCCTGATCCCACTGGCATAATCTAAGTGGTATCCACCACACTAGCTAAGAGTTCCATGCATCTCTCTGCCGTAAAACTCTAGCTCTCAATACAGATGTCATCAACATACCAAATCTATGCACAGTGCCAATTGCCACAAAACTTCCCACTCTTAAGCTCAAGAGTTACTAATCTTCCCTTAACATAGCCATGTAATCTGCATACTAACTTTATGCTTCTTTATATGTAACAAACAAAGGAACAACATGGCACCAAAGCCAATTAGCATAACTTAGAAATCAGAACTAGAAAACTGACCTGTCACCCCTGAAGAACTAGTCTCGGTCTCAGACTCTGACTGCCTCGGAATAAACACTCGAGTTGGAATTGAGCTGTCTATCCCCTTTTGCTCATCCTTTCTTCGCATTGGGCAATCCTTCTTACGATGTCCAAACATTTTACATGAGAAACATGCCCTTACTCTGCATTCTCCCAGATGACGCCTCTTGCACCGAGTTCATACTGGATAAGTCCTCCAGCTTTTCTTCTTACTTGCTCCAATAAGTGGAGATACCACTATCTGCACTCCATGCTCTCTTATGCTCCCAGCGGCAAGAGCCTTCCCTACCACCTGAGCATAGGTAAAGACTTCATGCACTGGGGCAACTCTGATGCCCTGAGCTATTCCAAGATTCAATCCCTGAACAAACTTTTCCCTCCGAGCTACATCTGTGGGTACCATGTCTAAAGAAAACTTGGCTAACCCATCAAATCTGTTAACATACTCAGCTACTTATGCATTTCCCTGAACGAGATTCACAAACTCATTCATCTTAGCCATCTTAGCTGCATCGCAGTAATATCTTTCGTTGAACAACTGCCTAAATTCTTTCCAGTCCATCACAGCTGTTCCTCGTATCTGGGATACTATTTCCCACCACGTCCGGGCATCATCTCGTAGTACAAATGCCGCATAAGCCACCCTATCGTGACCTTCCAACCCCATACTATCAAGAATGGAACTGATCATGCCCATCCATTGCTCAGCTCTGAATGGATCTAGGCCTCCCTCAAAGATTGAAGGGTAATAATCCTGGAACCTTCCACAGAGAAATTCCCATCTGCTCTCAACCCTAGGCTGAGCCAAAGCTGGTGCCACTCCTGCCACAACATAGGAAGAGGTGCTCCCCAACAGATTATGCTGTTGCTTCAGACACCTGATCTCTTCCTCATGCCTCTGCAGTCTCAATCGCAAATCTGTGAATATCTGCTAAAAAATCTGAGGGGCAAATGAAGAACTCAACCCCTAGCTGAAACTCCCAACCTCTATATAACCACCACCAGGCCTCATTATCTGCCTTAACTATAAACCTACTGATTGAATCTGCAGTCAATAACTTAACCCATTAAACATAATGAGCATATCAAGAGCTTTCCCCACAGAAACAATCTTACCACACCACATTCATTAACCACTTGCAGTGCTAAAAACATGCCCATGGCATTCATACATCAATCATGATCCATGCTCTTCCAACATTCACACCATGCTTCCAACTCCAGCATGCAATTATTACAATTATATATTCATGGAGCAGGTAATCATATGATCACAATCATATATATATTCAAGGAGCATATAATCATTTAGTCAAGAGCCAGGCTCTATCAAAATCTCATGCTCCCTAATAAGATGTGCAGGTAAATCATTTACATTCTATTTAAGCAGTTAAACACATAACTATAGAAATAATTACCATTCCCTGAGTGAAGCTATCTTTAGTGACGTGTGTACATGCCCAGCTTGTCTTCAGGAACCCATAAACCTTAACAGGCTCTGATACCGAATTGTAATGCCCTAAACTCCGGGGACCGTTACGGTGCACATTGCAAACAGTGCTAAACACACTAATCGAGTCATTTGGCCAAAAACGTGTAATTAAGTATGATTAGCAGTATAGGGATTAAAGATTTCAGTCAAGATGTAACATTTCACTAAAACGTTTACTGTATACATTGGGATCCCAAAAATATAATTTAAAGGTCTATTACAGGAAAATATTTACAACTGGCCAATCTAAGCGGCAAAACAGGGTTTATCCCTAGTTCATCTCCTTCAAACCTCGGCCATGGCGATCGAGCAGCTGCATATGTACACATCGTCACCTAAGCTCTCCAACTCAAGGATGGTCCAGCTTTCTTTTGCCTTTACCTACACTACATAGCACCCGTGAGCCAAAGCCCAGCAAGAAAACTCAACATGCTCGTGAACAATCATATCATGATATCAAATCATATCTAGCATGCCAGCAAACATAGATTTATTCAAGCATGCAAATAAATTCAAACAATGTTGGGGAATCGAGGATCAAAAATCCTACCCTCCTGATAGGATGACTATCAAGTCAATCCTAATTAGACGAGTGATTTAACACTAGATGTTCTGGTAAACCATACTGAGTGACCAACAAACAAGTCACTACGGGCTTAGCACCCAAAGCCTTGCAAATGATGATCAGAATGATCATACAGAGCTTATAGCTCTGAACAGATGAGTGAATATCACTTTGAGGTTCTGTTAACCATACTGAGCGACTGACAAGCAAGTCACTATGGGGCTTGATGCCCGTAGCCGTGTAACGAAACCGTTACCTGGGCTTTCTTGCAATGGCTTTAATCAGATGAGTGACTGATGGGTAGTCGTTAGCTTAAACAGATGAGTGACTGCTGGGTAAGTCACTAGCTTAAATAGATGAGTGACTACTGGGTAAGTCACTAGCTTAAACAGATGAGTGATTGCTGGGTAAGTCACTTGCTTAAATAGATGAGAGACTGATGGGCAAGTCTTTAACTTAACAAATGAGTGACTAATGGGTAAGTCACACAAGTGCTTTTAGTTTTCATCGAACTTGAGGTCGGTCCGGCATTAACGCTCTTCTGAGTCATTTAATGCAGATGTCAATTAGATCTATTCTTTGTTGGCTTGCGCTGAACACGTAAAGGCCGTCCTGACTTATGAGTCAGCACTATGTGACCAGTGCCCAGTACCACTACCGAACTTGACTAATAAGTCCCAGCTTCACAGTTGATACTGACACCTTTCCCAATTCTGACTAATTAGTCAGTGCCATGCACAAGTAAGCGATTCTATCAGTATATATCATATGTCAAATATCCAAGAGAAGGGCATTCAACATGCTTCCTTAACACTTGCTAGCATAATCATGATCATGCACAAACACAGAGACTCAAGCTCTGATCAATCTCATATTCAACATTCATAGCATGCCCTAATCACGTGTTTCTCATGCATCACATTTCAACATCCAACATACATCAAGAATAACCATGCATGTCACATATGGGGTACAGTTTTCTTACCTCTGGTTCGAGCGAGAAACAACAATTAAACGACCCTTGAGAACGATCGATCCTTTAATCCTTTAATGGTCACCTAGTCATAACCAAACATAACCTCCGATTAATGAAAATCAACAACGATAGGGTCTTGATCTAAACCCCACTCTCGGGACCTTGAAATATGCCCACACGGTGAGTAGATTCGATCCCGGGCCTTAAGGATTGAAATCCCGAGCCAAAAACCCTTAAAAATACTTAAAACAGGGTTTTGAGGAAACAGGGTAGCGCTACAGCACTACCCTCCTAGTGCCCCAGTACTTAAGACAAAACCAAAACCACCCAACCTCCTCTGCAGGTAGCGCTGTAGCGCCCTATACTGGGCGCTGTAGCACTACCTTCAGCCAGCAATAGCCCAGAAATCTCTTCCTTCGATTCTACCATTTCCAACCCAAATCAAAAGCTTCCGAACATAAAATTATGTCCCAAATGAACCCAAAAACCATCCTCACATGCCCCAAGCATCACAACCCGAAGAACCCCAACTTTCCAACTCACAAACCAACTGGAACTCAAATGGAAAAACAGAGCAAATACTAATGTTTTTATGGCTAGAAATTTGCCTTAATCTCATCAACACACCTTCTTCAATGGTAGAACACAACCCTAACTTGGCAAAGCTTGGTTCCTCAAAAATAGCTTGAAAAATCCAAAGGAAAACAAGAAGGAAAAGGTACGGGAGAAGCTTTGAACTTATGCTCTGTTTTTCTACTTCTTTCTACAGCCTTAATGGTTTATATCTATCCTAGGGTTGAAAAGACCAAAATACCCCTAGGTCTAATAAGGATTTCTAAAGGCTCCCAAGGGAAAAATCGTCCTTTCGCACCTATTTCGTTAATCATAATTAACACCCTCAAATTCCCATTATTCTCAATATTCTCCAACACCAATAAATTATGTCCCATTACCCTTTAATTCCCGGTAATGTTCTAATCATTAAAATCACCCCGAGACTCAACCCGAGCCCCGAACTTAAACTCGTTATGACCAGACCGAACACTTGCATTTCATGATCGTCTCATGCTGAAAGGCTCGAACAAATCCACATATAATGTGGTACCATTCATAACTCACCCACATGCACGAAAATACACAATTACGCCCTCAACAGGCCAAATTACCAAAATGCCCTTATAATTATAAATACACCCACATGCATGCATTTATTATCATATAATAATATAATTCACATAAACATGCATATAACCATTTAATATCATAATAAATCAATTATGGCCCTCCCGGCCTCCTAATCAAGATCCTAAACCTTATTATGAAATTTGGAGCATTACACTGACACTGCCCAGGAGTGGTTCTTTAAGTTCCTTCCTGCTAGTATAGTATCATGGGAAATGTTCGTAAAGGAGTTCTACGGACAGTTCTATGCGGGTCGTGTGCACCCCACTGAGGCAAACCAATTGGTTGAGATACGCCAAAAAGAGGGAGAACCTTTGAAAGAATATGTTCAGCGCTTCATGCGAGCTGCAGCTGGTGCCAAAACTGTGGGCGATGAAGATAAGATGATGGCCCTAACTGCTGGGGTTAGACGCCATTCACCCCTCTGGAGCAGCCTCAGAAAGAATGGGGTAAGGAGCACCCAAGAGTTCTTAGATCAAGCTATTCGGTACATCTAGCTCGAAGACGCGATTGCCAACGAAAGGAAATCGCCAACGAAGGACAAGGGGCCCAAGGAAGAACCCGCCAAAGCCGCCAATGGATCCGAAAAACTCAATGGCAATGGCAAAGGCAATGGGAATGGTAATGGTAGAAATGGTGGGAAGCGAGCGAACAACGAACCCTCGACCTCTGAGAATAAGCGCTGCAAAGGTAATCGGTATGAACCGAGATTCACCAACTACACTGCCCTTGTTGAAAGCCGAGCTGAGTTCTACCAGGAGACCAGCTCAAGCGTGCCCTATAAACGACCTGCGCCTATAAGAAAAGATATCTCCAAGATAGATGCCACAAAGTTCTGTCATTTTCACAACAATTACGGGCACGACACTAACGAATGTAACCAGCTGAAGAACGAAATTGAGTTCTTGATAAGGCAGGGACATTTAAGAAGATTTGTATGAGCCACAGGAGGTTCTCAGCGAGAGGCTCAAGGTGGCAACGATTCGGCGCCTGCACGCCAACGCTCACCACCTTTACAGCCAGCTCCTGTGGCAGGTACCTTGCTCACCATCTGCGGAGGCCCACATCTTGCAGGAGATAATGGGAAAGCGAGGGAACGATATGATCGAACCCTGCGCCATGACCAGGACATCGAGATGGTGAGTGTTGAGGATCGAGCACCAAAAAAGGCTCGAACAGAGGAGGAACTGATCCCTTCTCTGACGACGATGCCCAGCAGGTGCGATTCCCACACTCCGATCCGCTGGTCGCGGACGTGCAGATTGCAAACATGATGGTGAAAAGGGTGTTGGTCGACACAGGAATTTCGGTCAACATCCTATACAAGTCTTCTCTGGAAAGGATGAAGTTATCCGTAAAAGACCTGGAGCCATGCAAGCAAACCATTTATGGTTTTTCTAGAGTGGGGCTCGCCCTAACAGGGTCGATTAGACTCCCAGTCACAGCAGGCACTACACCTGCTAATAGGACGTTACTCGCTACTTTTATAGTAGTTGATTGTCCTTCGGCGTACAACGCTGTGATAGGGAGGCCAATTTTGGTCAACCTACGAGCCGTCACCTCCATATGGCACCTCGCTATGAAATTCCCAATGGATGCAGGGATAGGATGCGTATTGGGAAACCAGTGGGAAGCGAGGGAGTGCTACAATGCCTTGATCACCAAGGCGAAGAAGGGTGTATCGAGAGATGCTACTGGAAAGGAGTTACAAATTGTAATTGGTGTTCAAGCCCACTCGGTTGATAATCTCACCAAATAGGGCGTTGCCCAAAGTGAGGATAGGTACTTAGATCCTTGCTTTGGGGATTTTGAAGAAGAAGTGGGACCCATCGAGGACCTTGAAGAGGTCCAACTCGATGAGGAAAATTTGACCAGAGTTGTGAAAGTCGGTAAAAACTTAGAGACAACAACAAAACAAGCACTGGTGGAGTTTTTAAGGAGGAACTAGGAGGTCTTTGCCTGGTCTCACAAAGACATGGTCGGGATAGATCCTAAAGTCATCAACCATGTCCTGAACATCGACAAGAGCTTTCCACCAGTACAATAAAAAAGAAGGCTGCTCGACAAAGATAGATCGAGGGATTTGAAAGAGGAAGTCAAGAAGCTGAAGGAGAATGGGTTAATCAGGGTGGCGTTTTATCCATCGTGGGTCTCTAATCCCATACTAGTTCCCAAGCCAAATGGCAAGTGGCGTACGTGCGTGGATTTTACAGACCTAAATAAAGCTTGCCCCAAAGATTATTTCCCACTCCCAAGGATCGACCAGTTGGTCGATGCCACTGCAGGGCATGAGATCCTCTCATTCATGGATTCGTACTCCGAGTATAATCAAATCAGTATGCATCCCCCTGATGAGGATCACATTAGCTTTCGGGCTGATACAGGGCTCTACTGTTACAAGGTGATGCCCTTCGATTTGAAAAATGCTAGTGCGACTTACCAGAGACTCGTCAACCACATGTTCAAGGAGCTGATCGGCACAAACATGGAGGTCTATGTCGACGATATGCTGGTTAAGTCAAAGAAAGCAGAAGGGTATGTAAGGGATTTGCAAGAATGCTTCAACGTCTTGAATAAATATCGAATGAAGTTAAATCCCCTTAAATGCTCCTTCGGGGTAGGATCAGGGAAGTTCTTGGGATTTATAGTTAACTCAAGAGGAATTGAAGCCAATCCCAAGAAAATTAAAGCCCTGATCGAGATGAAATCGCCGGTAAATATTAAAGATGTTCAAAGCTTGACCGGAAGGATTGCTCCTCTCAGTAGATTCATTTCGAAATCGACAGACAAGTGTGTTCCATTTTTCAATCTACTAAGAGGCAATAAGAAATTTGAATGGACAGATGAGTGCGAACAGGCCTTTCAAGCACTAAAAACACATATGGCGCAACCACCCATCCTGTCAAAGCCGGTCGATAGAAACTTTGTTCATCTATCTGGCAATCATGAAATACGCTGCTAGTGTTGTTTTAGTAAGAGAAGAAGAAGGCGTGCAGAAGGCTGTCTACTACGTAAGCAAAAGGCTGATTGGAGCAGAACAGCGATACCTGCCCATTGAGAAACTAGCCTATTGCCTAGTTTTGGCCTCAAGGAAGCTGCAGCCTTACTTCCAAGCTCATCCAATTACGGTCTTTACCGACCAGCCTCTTCGACAAGTCCTGCAAAAGCCAGAGGCTGCAGGCAGATTGCTAAAGTGGGCAGTCGAACTCGGGCAGTTCGACATATCTTACTTGCCGCGAACAGCGATAAAAGGACAAGCCTTGGATGACTTCATCGCGGAATTCACAGAACTCACGAGTGACGAGCAGACTGAAGAGCCCAGCAAACCTGAATGTTAAATCCAAGCTCCCACGTGGAAATTATTTACGGACGGTTCTTCTAACGAGCCACGCTGGGGCAAGAGTAATACTGATAATGCCAGATGGGCATCAATTTCACTGTGCAATCAGATTTGACTTCACTACTTCTAACAATGAGGCCGGGTATGAAGCACTACTTGCCGGATTGAGGTTAGCCAAGGATATGAATGTAAAAGTGCTTGACATCTATAGTGATTCTCAACTGGTGGTGAATCAAGTCCTGGGAGAGTACCAGGTGCGAGGTTTAAAGATGGTTGCCTATCTGAACAAAACAAAGGATCTGTTAGCCCAGTTCGACAAATATAGTCTCCAACAAGTGCCTCGCGATCAGAATTCCAACGCAGACGCTTTGGAAAAATTGGCAAGTGCGAAAGATGCTAATACTCTAAACATAGTGCCAGCCGAGCGACTATCTGTACCAAGCATCCAAACAGTAGAGACCACTCTGATAATCTAGATGGCGAATACGTGGATGGCACCATATGTAGAGTATCTATCGAACGACATGTTACCAACAAACAGAAACAAAGCCAGGACCTTTCAGTGGCAAGCTGCTAGGTATATCCTGGTCGATGGAATCCTGTACCGAAGGGGATACTCAATGCCACTCCTTAGATGTATTACAAAGGAGAAAGCCAAAGAGTTGATGAAGGAGGTGCACGAAGGATTTTGTGGAGACCACGCTGGGGGGAAAAGTTTGTCAAAAAAGATCCTAAGGCAAGGATACTTCTAGCCAACGATGAATGAAGACTCAATGGAATTCATGCGGAAGTGTGATAAATGCCAGAGATTCTCCAAAACTCCACGAGCAGCCCCTAATGAGCTTAAACAGATGCAAAGCCCATGGCCGTTTGCAGTTTGGGGTATCGACCTTATCTGATCTTTGCCCACAAGAAAAGGCAGTGTCAAATATGTAGTGGTTGTCGTCGACTACTTCACCAAATGGACCGAAGCTAAATCGCTGGCAACCAAAATGACCAAGAAGGTGTTAGATTTTGTGATAAAAAACATCATTTGTCGCTATGGATTGCCAAGGAAGATCGTCTCAGATAGCGGCACCCAGTTTGACAGTGATTTATTCACGGATTTCTGCGGGCAACATGGTATTATTAAGAGCTTCTCTTCAGTCACTCATCCCCAAGCGAATGGACAAGTTGAAGCAGTCAACAAAATGCTGAAGGATACATTAAAGAAAAGGCTAGAAGAAGCTAAGGGGGTGTGGCCAGAAAAATTGCCTGAAGTACTCTGGTTGTACAGAACTTCCCACCAAACAGCAACAGGTCATACTCCATTCTCTTTGGCTTATGGATATGAAGTCATGTTGCCTGTTGAGTTAGATCCGCCTTCGCATCGCAGAATAACGTACGATCAAGATCTGAACAGCCAGCTATTGATGGAATCCTTGGACTCAATCGATGAGAAACGTGAACAAGCCCAGCTCCGAGTAGCTGCGTACCAGCAGAAGGTCGCTTGGTATTTCAACTCTAAAGTGCGAGAAAGAAAGTTCAATGTTGGAGATCTTGTACTCTGAAGATTTTTTTTAAACACCCGCGACCAAGTTGCTGGAGTACTCGGATCTAATTGGGAAGGGCCATACTAGATTGACGAAGTCCTTCACCCAGGCACCTATAAACTTGCACGCTTAAACAGAGATCTCATTCCTCGCTATTGGAATGGAGAACACCTGCGCAAGTATTACCAATAAAAAATTCTTCTTAAAGAATTGGCTTGTATTAATTTTACTTTTTACAAGTGTTGAGAAAGGGTTGGTCATTTTATGTGACTGATCGCTTATAAGTGTAAGATCTTATTGATCACTCGTACAGACATGTTTAGTCCATTTATTACGAGAAATACAAGGGACTATGCGCAGCTAGTCATTTCTTGCCAATTATTGTATTTATTACAAGTATTTGCTCATTACGTGTGTTGTTTTGCTGTATTATAATTCCAATTATATTGCTACGAGCAGTAATGTTCGAACAGGTTCTGGTCAAGGAAAGTGACCAAGGACCTAAAGCTCCTCGATCACTTGGGGGGCATATAAGGTACAAGTAAGCAAAGCATATCATTAAAAGGTATGTAAACACATGAGAAAAATAAGTGAAAGCATGCTAGGGTACTTAGAGTATTTTTCAAAAAAAAATTATTTTGTTAAATCAAACCAAAGTGCTATGCTAAGTTCAGTCATGCGAACATATATTATAATAAAATAAAAAGGTGTTATAATATTAAAAACAAATTACTTTACACCGCGAGTAGAGCTGCTCAGATGTAATTGTCTAATTAAAAGGAAATTAGCTGCCATGTAGCAATAAAAAATTAATGTCTTTACATTACGACCCGTAGGTTGGGTGATTGAAATATTAAAAGAAAGAGACTAAGGGGTCGAAGGATCTTGAGGGGGGCCCTGATCGATGACATCTGCAATTTCATTTTCCACCCCGTCCATGCCAGTCGCCAAGGAGATTTCAGGCAAAGCAGGTACTCTTGCCCTCTCCTCCTCTGCCAGTCGAGCAGCGCAGTGGGCTAGCTCGGCTTGCCTTGTGTGTTCGGGAAGGTAGTTAAAGTTCGCACCTTGGTTGTGTTTCCAAAAGTCATAAAAACACTTACTTGTGGCGTTCTTGTACCTTTCCAAACTACTGTCATTGGCTTTCTCAAGCTTCTCGATCCGGCCCTCCAAGGTTGTAGTCTCCTCCCTGCTCGCGATCAAATCCTGCTCGAGATTTTTAGCCTCGCCGTAGTTAATGTGGTTAGAATCTTTGAATTGGTCCCTCTGCTCGATGGCTTTGTCAAGAGAATTTTGCTTCTCCCTCAACTCCTCAGCCATTTTATTCTTCTCCTCGAGCACCACTGCAAGCTGTTCGACATATTTCGCTTCAGCAGCTTTGAGTTCATCAGCATGCCATTGCTCCAGGGATTTAGATTGCTCAGTGATAGTACCTGAGCGTAGCCGGCCAGTAGTAAGGGTCAGAAATGCCTGCGATCAGAGCAAAGATTAGACTGACGGTAAAGTACACAAGAAGCCATCTCCACAGGAAAAAATAACTTACACTGGCAAATTCATTTAAAGCGCGGGTTAAGATCTGGTCGACATCCATTGTCTCGGTCGTGGCCATCACCTCTCGGCAGCGGTCGTGCTTCACAATTTTTGCGACTCTATCCTTGATCGATCTGAAGGCACGACTAGTTATGTCGCCCCCAGTGGAAGCAGGATTGGCCTGCTGAGTCTGGTCAGTTGGGGCCGCTGGAGATGGAGTTGACCTGGCAGGAGCAAGGGGAGTCTGCTGCTCATGAGGAGAAGGTGGTGGAGTTGCATTGGCTGAGGGTCCGTCCTTCGGAATGCCTTCAGTGCAGGGCTTCTTAGCATGAGGCACTTTACTGCTTTCCCCAGGATGCCTCTTGCTTGTTTTCTTTTTGCTCGAGGGAGCCGCGGGAGCCTCAAGGGTGCTGTAAATGTCGAACACACACTCGGAGTCCATATCTGAAACAGAAGCAAACATTCGAGCAGTGAGACAGTATAAACAATTAAATATGTCATGTCATGAAAAGAAACAGAAAAAATTGTAAGTGAAATACCTGAGATATCATTACTGGTCGCTACATTATACGCTTTACTAGCCTTATACTCACTCTCTGGCATGAAGAAGGATGAATCTAAATTTGGAGTGTACTTAAAATTGCCGTCCCCATCAAATAAGTGACAGGGAATTGGCAAGCTATCTAAGAGCGAAAGATTAGTACCGTTCTCGTCTGAAGATTCGTTGAGGGGCTCGAGGGGTTCGATAGCTTTCTTTTTCCCTTTTCCCTTTGGGACAGGGGGAGCGACAATCCACGGGGTGCTGGAAGGTTCCCTGATTGTCACTCTAGTGGCCCTCCTCGAAGGAGTTTGGTCCACATCCAGGTGCTACTCGGGAACTTCTCCGCTAGTATCATTCCCCGCTGTTGACTCCCTCATGTCCTAATGAGGGGCCAAAAGGCCAACCAGCCTGAGGTTAGCCTCTGTGACTAGATGTTTGACACTTTTCTCCATGTCAGTCATACTGGCCAAGAGGGCTGATCTCAACTCCATGTTTGGAGTGGGAGCTGGTCGCAGCCATGGAACTTTTGGATTCATTCTAGCCTTTTTGCTTAAGATTGAGAGAAAAGAAGCTAAGGTGAATTGTTACCATCCGATTGTATTACGTCTAAGGTCTGTGAAACTCAAGAATCCTAGTTCTTTAATCACAACTTTAGGATTCTATAATAACAATATCACAAAGTGGACGTAGGTTATTACTAATCACTGGGGTCAAACCACTATAATTCTTGGTGTTTTTTCCTGTCCATTAGATTATCTTTTCAAGCGTCGTGCTATTTCCTGTCGTATATTTGACTTTGCATCGTTGGCTAATTTGAGGGTCAACAAGGAGTTTTAGGCATTGAGAACTCATGAGAAATACCTAGAGATTTACAAAAATCATCATAAACACTATTCTCAAATTCTTTACCATAATCACTTCTGATTCTTACAATCTTACCTGTATTGCAATCCTTTTCAACTCTTAATTTCATGCAAAGAGTTTTAAAGACATCAAAAGTTTCTGATTTTTCTCTCAAGAAATCAGCCCAAGTAAAGCGAGAAAAATCATCAACACAAACAAAAATGTACATTTTTCCATTAATACTTTCAACTTGAATAGGACCCATAAGATCCATATGTTGGGAAACTTATACAGGATCTTTATTTATTTTCATGTATTTCTAATATTAAACAAATTAATATGAGATATCCTAGAACATGTTTCTAAAATTGAATTCAAAGAGAAAAAATGAATAGAATACTTACAGTATACGCAGCAGAATGAAAGAGTCCTTCCTTCAGTTTCTCTAACTCTTGAATCCTTTCTGTCGCAGAGTATTATCAAGAAACTAAACCGTTCTTCTAATTTCTTCACAGTCTTCCAATGTAACCTTAGAATCACCTAGACTAGTGTGGGCCATTCTCAACAATTGAGATAGACACAGAGAGAAGAAGAGAAATTAATCAAGAGGCTTAGAAAAAAGGACTTGTGTTTAGAGAGAATCTAAAACTATCAGAAAACCAGTGATTAAACTTATGTTTTGACTTCTCTCTAAGCACTCCTTTTATAGAATCAATTAGGCCATTTAATTTAATTAAAAAATCAATAAAATAATATCATTTTTAAAGCCCTAGGTCAAAATTATCATGGGTTTTAAGCCTGTGAAATTTCCCATGTGATTATAAGCCCATTGGACTTAAAATCAAGACCTGTATTATTTTTTATTGATTTAATTAATTAAATAATTATTTAAATCCTTTATCAAATTAATTATTTATAATTTGAACCTTGATTTAAACTTATTTATTAATTTAGATACCAATTTATCTTAATTAATAAATCTGCTCTAATTTATCTTTTCTTCTAAATAATACATAACTATGTGAAACTATCAAAAATTGACCTGGTCAACTTTGTTAATTCTAATGGATAATTAAATCAATTAATTGAGACTATCTAGATGATTTTATCCAAGGTACAATGGGGATCACGGGCCTATGAAATCAAGCTCCAATAAGTTATCATAAATCTAACAAATAAATTTACAAACTTATTAATTCCTCGTGACTCCACTATAGACTCGGAATCGCACTCTTGAATTCATAGAGCACTCTATAAAAAATATAGACATGCTATTAATTATCCATTGTTACAACCATTATTGCCACTCAATCCTCTGTAGACGGTCTACAATGAGATAGGACTAAAATACCCTTTTACCCCTCATTGTATTTTATCCTTAAAACACTTAGTTCCTTGTAAATGATATATCAGTAAACTAATTTAATTACTGAAATGAGATCTCTATCATTTAACACCTTGAACCAAACTAAAAGGAAACCATCGTTTCACTTCTTCATCAAAAGCTATAGATTTTCATATCTATGATTAACACTCCCACTCAATTATATTAATGAGTTCCCAAGATGGAAGTGTGGATGCTCAAAATTCCACGCTTGTGACAAGTCCAAAACACGTGCTAAGGTCCCAAAAATGCTTAATTATATACCTGTGCCTACGCCCCTAGGTGTGTATTGATAAACCTTTCCGAATGAAGCCCCAGCAAGTGTGCCACATGGGACCCCCGTTTCGTGCCTTGCGAGCCCAGTAGGTGCGCCATGTGAGGTCCTCATGTACCTCCGCGGGATCTTCACCTCCACGCCTTCGCAAGAATAATATGCCCTCGCCAAGCCTCACGTATCCAGCCACCCCGAAGGTCACACAACCCCTTTTGTCTATTTGGTTCTCTGCTGCGGAAATGGCCTCGCGCAGCTGGGCACACCTTGCCCAGGCTAGCACCTCGCGCGCCCGTGGCATCCCAGATGGCCTCGCCTCACCCGTGCCACCAGGGCCTTACCTCGCCTCGGCCACGCCACCAGGACCTCACGAGGGATAGCCTCGGATGCCCATGAACATCTCGCGCGCCATCGCTCCACCTCGCCTCGGTCGTGCCACCAGGACCTCGCGAGGGATGGCCCTGCCTCGTCTCGGTCGTGCCACCAAGGCCTCACGAGGGATGACCTCGCCTCGCCTCAGCCGTGCCACCAGGGCCTCGCGAAGGATCACTTCGCCTCGCCTCAGCCGTGACACCAAGGCCTTGCAAGGGATTGCCTCGCCTCACCTCGGCCGCGCCGCCAGGACCTCATGAGGGATGGCCTCGGACGCCCATTAACGTTTCGCGCGCCAACAGGAACCTTGCTAGGAGTGGCGTCTCACACGTCTATCACCCACATCTCATGGGTTTCCTTGAGGTGTTTTGGGCGTCTCACGATGAGGGGCCCATCTTGCGCCAAGGGCCCAAGAACCCCGTCTCACGCTACGACCTATACATGCATTAGGTATCTCGCGCCCTGCACCTCAAGATGGTGTATCCTATGAGGACCTGCAGAAACTCCATCGTTTAGAGGTAAAAGAAAAAGTATGATTCGAAAAGATCGTACAAGTATGGAGCTCATATGGGGTACGACCTGTAAGACCCCGTATGTCTGATCCAAATACTCATGCCAGACAAGTAGTGGGAGTACTAGGAGAGGGGACATGGCCTGTATGCTTCTAACCAGATGTCAGAGTTGACACCGCCACCAGCACCACTACGCCTGGTACCACTCCTCTGACATTTGTACAAAATAAGTAGTGGAGACATCCTCACAGTATCTGTCCACGTACTGGAGCCAACACCACTACCCCTGAGACCACTCTCCTGACAGTGTACTTGCGCACCATCTGGTCCCCTAGACCACAATGTATCAGGGGCCTTAAAAGGAACCTCACTTCCATATGGAAGGGGGTTGGAAAAAACACTGTAGCATCATACCACAAGAAATACAAGTTCTTTTCACCATTTTCTTTCTGCAACTATTCTCTAAGTTTCGGTTTAGATTTTTGAAGTTTTTCATTGATAAGCTTTATAATTTAATTTTTCTAACTTAACTTCGTTGATGAGTTCTCACCGTCAACAGTTTGGCGCCGTCTGTGGGAAGAATAAGTGTCAAGCCACTGTTCTTCCATCGATTCCGCTAAGAAATAAATTCCACGACATTCGAAACGATAGAGCGAGCCACGAAAGGTGGAGGTCCATCTCGACGGAGATCAGTTGAAAGCCTCAATGAAGGATCCTCCTCCACCCGCAAACGTGGAGGCCCCAAAGGAGCCTGAGGTTCCTAGAGATGAAAGGGAAGCCTCTTCCTCGACAGTCCCACCTAAGGAGGATCATCCAAGGCCAACGGTAGCCCCAGCAAGGGATGCCAGTGAGTTTCTGCCTCCAAGGCCGCCACAGGTGCCAAACTCCGACTGGCAGGATCCAGGCCCATCGGCGCGCAAACCTGACAAGCACCCTCGGGTCCACTCCGTGAGCTCGAGTTCTAGATCTCGATTCTATGAAGACGAGATACGTGAACTGCACCGTAAGAACCCGAGGCTAGAAACCACCCTGGAAAACATGCAAGAGGTGTTAAATGGCCTGTTGCAAGGGAGATCAAACATAGCACTCCCTAAGCGAAAAGAGAGAGGTCAAGAGGGGGCAGAAACCACCGTCCCAATAGACGACGGAAGGACTCGACTCTCCACCAGTAACACCCCTCGGACGAAGCAACACGAACATCCCAGACGATCGAAGCAGCCCTAAAGGCCAGAGCCGAAGACCAACGCTGGCCCTCGTAACGATGTCGAAGTCACCTCAAGGAGAACACCCCTCAGATTTACGAGAGGAACTAAACAAAAAGAGGGCGGGTAAAAGGACCACGCCTCCTATGGCGCCTCGGGAAGGCAAAGGAAAGGGAGATCC
Organism: Humulus lupulus; assembly: GCF_963169125.1. Taxonomy (NCBI): domain Eukaryota; kingdom Viridiplantae; phylum Streptophyta; class Magnoliopsida; order Rosales; family Cannabaceae; genus Humulus; species Humulus lupulus. Next base: position 147,648,727 of record NC_084794.1, on the reverse strand, counting down.
TAGCCCATCCATGTTGAGGGACTCCTTGAACAAGAGGAGACAAGACCTAGACACAGAAATGAGGAGCTTACGGAGCAAAATTGTCACTGCCTCTGAAGGACAAGCCATTGAGGATGAGTTCGACTATGAGTCGCCCTTCATCTGGGAGATCCAAGCCATCCGGCTCCCAGCCAACTTCAAGGAGCCTCATATGACCCCATATGAAGGAAACACGGACCCCAAGTATCATCTGGACACGTTTAACGATCTGATGAAGTTAAGGGGGATTAGTAGCAGAGCCAGGTGCCATTGCTTTGCTGTCACCCTAAAGGGACCTGCGTACAAATGTTCAAAAGACTTCGGCCAGGGTCCATCAGATCTTGGCAACAATTTTCTGATGAATTTCTCCAGCAACATCACGCCGTACGCGATTACACAATGCCAGGCACCAGCCTCGCTAACGTGAAGTAAGGAGAAAATGAGAGTTTGAAGAGCTACATCCACAGGTTCAATATGGAGGCAGCCAAGGTAGGGAGCTTGACCCGTAGAGAGTTGAAAATGGCCATCACGGCCGGAATACGCCCGGGAAGTAAGTTATGGGATAACATGCTCAAGAGAGAGGTAACAGATCTGGATGATTTCTACGAGCAAGCACAAAAATATATTTGCGTAGAGGATGGTCACGAAAGCCTCAAGGCCGGAAAAGACCAGTCCCCACCGAAGCCCTCAATTTGGGAGAGCCAAAGCAATGCAAAGAAGAAAAGGGTCTATGAAGGGACAAGAGAGGATCGGCCTCAGAAGCCCTAGCGCACGGATGAATGCAGGCAAGGCCCCTACACCTTTTACATTGACCTCATCCACGCTAGGGAACACATTTTCGTCACAAATGAAAACCGGGTCCCATTCAGAAGGCCCCCGCCAATGAAAACAGACCGGTAAAATAGAGACCCTAGTAAATACTGTCAATACCATAAAGATATTGGCCACACCAACGGAGAATGCAACCATCTGAAGATAGAAATCGAAGAGCTTATACGCAGGGGACATTTGGGCAAATACGTCCGCAAAGAGAACCAAAGACCAAAAGAAGGGGTATCCTCACCACGGGCATGAGAGGTGGCCCCGAAGGTACAAGGAGAAGTCAAGACCACTTTCGGAGGGCCAGGATTCAGAGGCAATTCAAGGAAGGGGCGAGACAAATATGCCAAGGAGGCCAGACAAAGTCCACCACCGTGCGTCTTAAGTTTGGAGCAGCGCCCCCTGAGGAGTTTCAAGGGCGAGAATGACTCGATAACCTTCACCGAAGAAGACACGCAGGGTGTACATTTCCCTCATAAAGACCCCTTGGTGCTGACTGTCCAGCTTGCAAACATGAGAGTGCATCGGGTCCTAGTGGATAATGTAAGCTCTGTAGACATCCTGCATCGCCCTGCTTTGGAGAAGATGGGACTGAGCATCCGGCACCTGAAACCCTGCAATACCTCCCTTTATGGGTTTACAGGGGATTCGATATAGCCCCCATGTGCAATTAAGTTAGCCTTCACCATGTGGGAACAATCTAGGCACGGGTTTACGGGTTTACGCGTTGATGACGATGGAACATTGGTTGGATTCAATTCTTTAACCTTCTCCTCTAAAGCTACTTTGCTGCGAGGTTTAAAGTTTTGGACATAGTCATTTTCCAGAAAAGTAGCATTTGTAGAAGTAAACACTTTCTTTTTTGAATTACTATAGAAAAGTCCACCCCGAGTACCTTTAGGATAGCCAATAAACATGCAAACTTCAGTTCGCAGTTCTAGCTTTCCCTCCTTTTTCCTCAGGACATGAGCGGGACACCCCCAGATTCTATAATGGCGTAAACTAGGTTCACGACCATTCCAGCGTTCTAAAGGTGTTTGGGGGATTGATTTAGATGGCACGACATTGATAATGTCGTTCGTGGTTTCAATTGCATGTCCCCAGAACGAAGTTGGTAGAGTTGAGTAACTAAGCATGCATCTAACCATTTCCAATAAAGTTCTGTTGTGGCGTTCCACTACACCATTTTGTTGCGGAGTACCTGGGGCAGTAAGTTGTGATAAAATCCCAAGTTCAGTTAAATGATCTTGGAATTGCATATCCAAATATTCTCCACCTCTATCAGATCGCAAGATCTTTAATGTTTTACCTAATTGGTTCTAAGCCATTGCAAGGAATTCCTGAAACTTTGAAAATGTTTCTGATTTCCTATGCATTAGGTAAATACATGAGTATCTAGAATAATCATCAATGAAAGTGACAAAATACTCAAAACCTCCCCTGGCTTGTACATTCAAAGGTCCACAAACATCTGAATGCACAAGACCAAGTGGTTCTTTGGCCCTATCACCCTTTGCAGAGAATGAACGCTTGGTCAGTTTGCCTTCTAGACAAGATTCACAGACAGGTAATTTACCTAAGGTGAGTTCCCTCAAAGGTCCGTCCTTTGTAAGTCTTTGAATCCTATCATAGCCAATGTAACCTAGTCTCAAGTTCCATAAATACGTCATATTATCATTATCGGTCTTTTGACATTTAATGGTCCTAGGTTTAGCTACTTTGAATAAATCATTATTAAGAGTGAGGGGTTCGTTAGGTTGCAGAATATAAAGCCCATTTTCCAAACATGCAATACACAATTGTGATCCATTGAAAGAAATAGATATATTAAAACTTGTGAAAGTCATAACAAATCGTTCTAATTGCAACATGGAAACTGAAATTAAATTTCTACTAAAATCCAGAATAAAAAATACATCTTTTAAAATTAAAATTTTATTTTTGAACTTCAGACAAGCTCTTCCTCTAGCTTGGACCGCAACGAACGCTCCATTCCCAACTCTAAGCTTTAAGCCGCCTTCATTCACTTCCTCCCACGATTCAAGAAGCTGTAAAGAGTTACAAACATGGTTATTAGATCTAGAATCAATAATCCAAACAGAGCTATCATTCTCTAAAACACATGTTTCCATGATAAATGAACTATAATCATTACCTTTGTTTTTATCTTCTAGAAACTTGGGGCAATCCTGTTTCCAATGCCCCTTCTCTTTGCAGTGAAAACACTTACCTTTACCTTTCTTGTTTTTCTTGTTCTTCCCCTTAGGCATCTGTGCACTTGGTTGTGCACTCGCCTTTGATGCCTTTGCAGGCTTGGGGTTGTTGTTTTGTCCACCTTTCCTCTTGTTTCTAGCTTTCGAAGATGAAGCTTGGTTAGCTTCAGCCTTAGTTGGAACAGCAGCAGTAGTAGTAGTTGTCTTCTTTTCTCCTTCCTTACTTGGATCAGTAGCGTCAGACTATAGTTGAGTTTATTCAACACACAGTAGGTGGTGAATGGAAGGAAAGCTGGAGAAAGACTGTTGAGGGTTAAGCCAACTTGAGTTTCCTTATCTATTATGGCTCCGTGCATTTCAGCTTCCTGAAAGTAGTTTGTCATCTTGATCAGGTGATCACGAACATGTTGAGAAGGTGCCATTCGAGCACTGACATATTTCTTGGTGGCCTCAAAACGAGTCAGCGCCGACTTGGCACCAAACATGTCTTGGAGCTGATCCACGATTTGGTAGGCTGTCTTGACATTGTCCATCTTTGTCTTGAGAGTGTCGACCATACTAGTAAACATGTAGTACCGCACCTTGTTGTTAGCCGCCTGCCAACGCTCATACTTGTCCCTCACAGACTTGGTAGCTCCTTCAGCTAGAACTTCTGGGGATCCCTCAGTCATGACGAACATGGAGTTGTCACCAATCAACACAATGTTGATGTTTTGCTTCCATTTAAGGAAGTTTTCTCCAGTGAGTTTCTCCATCGAAAGTTGAGAAAGAATGGGAGTAGACACAGTCATAACTTAAAACTACAAATTACCAATAAAATAGAAATCAATCATATTTGCTTAATAAAACTTCTATTCACACGTATTTCAAGAAATAGCACAACATATACAAAAAATATGTAAGATATGAGAAAAAAAATACCAAAAACAATCATATCTCTATTTCTTTAGGTTTTTAACTAATCTATATCCTTGTCCCGGTTGGTGAGAGTAAAAAATACCACTAGTTAAATAGAGTTGTAAACTCATATAATAATGGACACCACTATTAACAACCTACTATTCGATCAAAATAAGAAAACAAAATCTCTTATTTTATGAGCTAGACCCATGGTTTTAATTTTTAGGAACGAGTTTCCTAATACGCAGCAAAATGGTGGTGTGGTTGGCCCAGTGTACAACAAAATTTTTGTAACATATTTAAACTACCTTTAAATATGCGGATCCATTAATATACATACATTAATCATAAACAAGAAAATGATAGAATTCATACCTCTTGAAGCCTATCAGGTATCCTTGCTATCTTTTCGTATTTAGAACGATCTTCCTATCCAAGCCGCTCCCACGTACTCATACCAAGATCTTCCAAAGCATTCTCTACACCTCAAGAAATGTGTGGGCACTTAGAGAATGAAGGATAGTTTATTTGTGATTCTACTTGATGTACTCAACTCATGAGATCAAGAGAATAGGCCTGAGAATTGGTTCTTTATTTTCAGGAAGAGAAAACTATCGTTTTATTTTTCACACAGCGAATAGTCTGAGTTGTCTCACACATATCTGAATATTTTTCTGATTAGTCATACTTAAAAGAAAATATTCAAATTTAAAAATAAATCTGTAACTATTTTACAATTTACTTTTTAATTAATTAATTATTCTATTAATGAAAAAAATCCAAAAACCAATTTTTGAATTATCCATTAATTAATTAATTAATTAAATAAAAATGAAAATTCCATCCCTGAAAATTTCCCTACACACGGACTGTGTGTGCACGTGTAGCCTCCCTCTGTGTGTGCACGTGTAGCCTCCCTAATTTTAGGGATGTTGTTTTTTCAATTTTTATTTAATTATTTATTCAAACCATTTTGTCAGATAAGATCTAACAACGTGATAACTAATTCAAATTTAAATTAATTATCTTTTTAATTAATTATCAAATATAATTAATTATTTGAATAAATATTAATCTTTTAAATTCAAATCCAATTTGAACTTATCAGATTATTATCTCCCACTCAAATAAAGATATTTAATTAATTCTACCAATTAATTAAATCCAAAATTTTCAAAAAATAAATATTTAATTTATTATAATTTTGAAAATTATAATTAATTAATTAATTAATTAAATTTCGAAATTACTTTAATTATTTAATATAATTTCGAAAATTATACAATAATTAAATATTAATTAATTTTGTTAACTACAACTAATTTGTAATTAATTAATTAATCACTATTATCATATAATTGCATATTTGGCCTGACGAACAAATTTCTTCTTAAATATGTCTTTAAACTATTTTCCCTTCATATCAACTCTTACCTTGAACAGTGTTGATAGAGCCGCTATGGGGACCTATGGACCTATAATTAATCTCATGATTATTCCACTATAAATATGAGACTGTACTCTTGTAATTATAGACATTTCATTTACTGAGTACTTTATAATCATAAAGCATCCATTGATATAATCATTGCATACAACTTGACCCTCTAATAATGGTTCATAATTAATCGAGAATAAAATTACCGTTTTACCCTTTTAATTATATCTTGTTTTCTTAAGTACCATTGACTCTACTAGTCAAGGTTAATTCATAACTAAATTATGAATTTGAGCTCAATAACCTTTTAGTCCCAAAAGTCAACCCTTAAGATAACCATCATTCAATCTCTTGCGAGAAGGCATAGATTCCATATCTGTATACTATGTCCCCAGCCATTTACATTAATGAGTTCCCAAAATAAAAGTTTCTAGCCTGATCATTCGGACAGACCCTAACAAGTGAATCAAAGAACTCATATAACATAAGCATGAGTTCATAGTAACTTCATGATTAAGATCTATTTGTATATGATCATCAGTTGATATATTTAATTAAAACTTCTAAACGGTATTTAACTAAGTATTAATAAACATATGTGATCTAGTTCTATATATTCTCTAATATATAAAGCACCTCCACTAAAGTGTCCTACCACACTAGTGATTCGGATCTAGATCACATGTATTCATAATACTAGTGGACCGTACTTGCAGTAATTAATCTAAAGATTCCATAACTTTATTTTACTGCGAACTATTCAAGTTCATTTATCTCAAACACAATCCTCCCGTACCAATACGTGTTTGAGATCACATATATGAACTTAGGAATTTTCCTGATATTTACTTAATATTATCATAGAATAATATAGTCCATAAAATATATGCATAACAAATTCAATTCATTTATTTATTTCATAAAAACAATGTCTACTACAAATGCTTTCAGGGCACATTTCCAACATTAATAATCATAGATTTAGTCCTAGTAGTCACCGTAGGGGTGAGTCCAGTAGAATTTGACCTATAATTATCTATCTTTCGAAATCTAACATTGTCAAAATAACTAATGAACACCTTTCATAGGGGGACGAATCAAAGGGCATTGAGGCCCCGTTAAGCTATTGACTATGTTAAACCAATGGTGGAGATCGAATAAAATTCTTAAAATAAGCTCATTATAAAATTAAAAAAAAAAATAGTATTTTTATTATTTATTTTTAGAAAATTAATGACTATGGTTTTCCCAAAAAAAAATTAAACAGATTAAAATTTTTAAAACCAATTTCCTATAATTTCCTATTAATTCTAAAGTATCATATTGAAACAAGTTTAATTAATTTAGAATTAATTGGTTGCTAATCAATATTTAGGTTTAACTAATATAATGAACCTATACAATTAAGTCCAACTCAGGTAAATGGGCCTTAAAATTGAGCTTGAATGGAGGAGGACTGGGTCCAATATGTTGTTCCCACTACAACGGCCCCCTATCTTCCATACAAGGTCCAAAAGACAAGAATTTAAACCTTCATTTTATTAATTGTTATTAATTGATTAAGACCACTATAGTCATGCAAAACAAATGGACATTCACAAGTGGAATCGCCCACAAGAAAGGAATTTAAACTTTACATTTTCTAATGGGCCCAAATAAAATCTTTCATTTTATGAATATTTTATTTGGCAAAATACCATATATCTAACAAATATATGTATCATTATATGCATCTAAGCCCAATTGCAAAAATATCACATATAGTGCAAACAGACATGTTATAATTGGATGGCCCTAATCATGTTACTATATGAGCAATTCTATAAATTTATGCAAAAATACTACACTTTATTTCATTTGCAAAAATACCACAATTAATTATCATGAATTTTTCAAAAAATTCAAATTAATAAGATTTTTTACAAAAAATAAGTCAATTTAAATGAAATTTATCAACAATTAACAATAGTTAATTTAAATTTCATTTATCAACAATCAACTTGGTTTGGGTTAATTTGAAAAAAATATATTAATTTAATTTAAATAGGATTTATCAACAATTAACCAAAGTTAATATAAATCCCATTTATAAAAAAAAATATTAATTGGCTGAAAAAAATGATATTTTTCAAAATTTAACCAATTTTAAATTTTAAAATCAATATCTTAACTATTTTCCAAAAATATCTTGTGTTGTTACAACTATTAGCTAATATTTTAACCATTAAAAAAATATAAATAATTATAACAACCCTAAAATATCTCAATAGTTAATCAAATTCAAATATCCATAAAAATATCTTACTAACAATATTCAAATTTCAAATAATTTAAATATTAAAAACTATAGAATAAAAAGATATTTATATTTTCAAATAAAGATTTAATAAAAAAAATCAAGAAGTTAAATGAAAATATCTTAAATATCTGATATCATAATTATAATATTTTAATATATTAAAATATTTAAAATTAAGTTGTTAGTCTATTTTTAAATTTGAATTTGAATCTTTGTAGAAAATATCTAATTATTTAAATCTCAACTACCAAAAATATATTATTTAAAAAAATAATTTTAAATGTGTTGACGCTGTTTTTCGTCAAACAGTGAAAGAAGAGCACGTAAACAATGAATGACAATGGCTAAACGAAATAAAACAAATCAAACACGCTATTTTTACGTGGTTCAGCAGTTAAATCTGCCTAGTCCACGAGTCTCTGTTATTAATCTCAAGATTATCTCTGAAAATTCTTAAGCATGAATTCTTCAGAGTTTTCTCTCAAGGATCAGAATTTCGGTTCATTACAATGGTGCATGGCTTCTCTATTTATAGAGAAGGATGCAGAATACTATCCCACATATTTTGGGTAGTTACTCTTTTGTGAATAAAATAAATGGCTTTAAATGCCTATAATCAGATATAAAAGGAAACGTCCCTGAAGACCAGGAAACGCATAACTGACCAAATAATATCCCACGATTCTTTGGGATTTACATTAATAAATGAGGATTACATCTCATATTTATAATACTTGTAGGTATTCAAGGTAGTTATCGCATATCTCTAAGGCTTTAGCATTCCAGGTCCCACGTCATTGTGCGAGCTAATGACATCTCCCGAGATCACGTGTCTTTCGAGATCGTACGCACATCGAGCTCGAGACCCCCGATCCGAAGTCGTCCTCGAGGATGAGTGTGTTCTCGGAGCTACCCTTCGAGATCGAGATCGTTTTGAGGTCACCATATTCGATATCATATATCGTACTTTGCAGGCTCGATATACAATCCTGGAACATACTCTAATCCTTACGAGACCATTCGTTGCGAATCCAACTTTCGAGGTCACATTTACCATGGCTCGAAATCTGGGTATAACATCTTGCCCCCTCAAAAGTATTTGTTCGAATCCTAAGAGAAGGAAACTTTTGAACTACTGTCTTTGAGAACTGTACCGTCATACACTCTTGAAAATGGACACGCGTCAGCCGGGTATTGCTCACTTTAGGTACTTGAGTACCTTGGAAACACGCCCACGATCGTCCATCTGACAACTTTTCGGCGCCTTCTTGTCATTGATCCCCATCCGTTCGATCTAGTGAGGACTTCATTCGACGCTCCTGATTAATTCCTTTTCCCCGCCTATATATATACAAGACCCCACTCTTCATCTTCTTCACTTTTATCTTCATTCGCCATAAGCAAGAAAAGAAAAACAAGCCCAGAAACTTCTTCGCAAAGTTCCTGTTCCGTGCATGTTTTCTCGACCAAAGAAGCAAAGGAATCCTGGTCTGTTCAAGTCAGTGAGTTCTTTCCTGCAACCTCTTCTTCAATCGACAATCTCTCTGCAATCTCCATTACTGTGTAAGTATGCCGTTTTTGTTTTCCATTTAAAATATTCTTGCTGTGTGTGCTAGTTTACGTTCTTAGCATGATACGATAGGAGGTTTTGAACCGATAGGCTTTTATGCTTCCTAGATTTTCATTCTGGATATTCGTCTCTGGTTTATACCCAGTTTTGACGTTTGAGTGTGATTCCCATTTTCTGGGTTTTGAAACCCTTAGGCAGCGTTTCTTGTACATTAAGTTTTCGGATAAAAACATGGGCTTTGACAAATGCACGAAACCCAAAAACGCTTTTCCTGGCTAACCGCCACTCTTCTTTCCCTTGAATTTTGGGATTTTCAAAAAATTATCCACACTCCTTTTCTTTTTCGTGGAATACACGCCCCTGACTCTTCAATAAGGGTCTTAGTATTTAGTCTCGTTCCTAAATTTCCGAGCTCATTCCATCAAGCTCGTGACTCTTGCATGCATGGCCCTCACCATTTTTTCTTTCTCGCTAGATGTCACAGAATCTGGAAAGACGGTGGGGGTCATTGCTGGCAGTCCCTTACGAGCCGAAATCTCCGAGCCCGGAATCGCTCTTTGCCCGAAACCAACGTCGGATAAGAGAATACGAGCTTGCACGCCAGATAGATGAAGTCATCGAAAGGAAGAGAAGAGTTCTTCGGGAGGCCATCTATCCGGAGCCCAATTCAGGACCTAGGCCTATCCCCCTTGACCCGGCGCTAAAAGTCACTGTTGCGTATCACCCAGGGGAACTCCAGTTTTCATTAATGGGGGAAACTTCATCTTCGCAGCCGAGGAAGGAGATGTTCGAGGCCGAGCTCTACTGGAGCACGGTTACCACAACCAGCCAAATATCTGAAATATTGGCCTTCCATGGCCTTAGCTCGTCCGACGCCTTTAAGTGTCGAGTTCCGACCAGCCATGAACGGAGCTGTTTCGCTCCTGGCGGCCGCGACGCCACAGTGAGATATGCGACATGGAGCCAGGAGCACATGAGGGCAGGTGCTTTGCTGCCCTTGAAGTCTTTTTTCAAAGACTTTACTGATTTCGTTGGGTTGGCACCGTTCCAGCTCAACACCAATTCGTGCAGGGTGTTGTCTGCCCTGAGGTCCTTGTATCACGAGCTGCAGTGGAAAGGACCCTCACCTCAAGAGATTTTATATCTCTTTTGTTTGAAAAGTAACCCCTCCCGAGCTTGGGGAGGGGATGGTTTTTACTACCTCTCGAGCTACCCCAAGGAGACGAAGGTTTTTGGGGATCTTCCCAACCACCCGCCTGATTTCAAAAAGGCCTTCTTCTGGACAGATGATCTGTCCCCGTCTCGGCATTATTCGTTCAGGCGGATTCGTAAGTATTCTCGTTACTTTTATTCCTGAGCTCGAGACTTTAGTTCTTAAATCCATATTTAGTTGAAATGTGTCTCGCCTTTCAGCTAATTTCCAGCGTCCCACCCCCGATGAGGCAATGAAAAGGCACAGAGAAGCCTTGCTCCGACTCCCTTATGGCAGGAGATCTCTTTCATATCTATTGCATGAGGACAAGCTTCGAGCCTGCGGGTTGTTGGGAGAGGGCCAGTCAACCTCTGACTGGTCCAGTAAAAAATATGAACGCTGGGAGGAAGTGCCACTGCCCACATGTGCCCTTCCTCCGAGGAGAGAAAGGAGACCATCACTCCTAGTTCGCCTGAGGAGTCCGCGATCGAGGAATGAGGCCAATGACGAAGCCTCGGGCTCGGATTCGGATGGAGGTAAAACCCTTCCTACTTCGCGAATGTGGTCCCCCACTTTACTAAAACACAGGCCCAATAGGTTAGTTTCGTGCCCACGGGATAGATACCACTTCTACATATGGAGTTGGGTAGATGATTGTGTCCATAGGTTTGATAGTGGGCTCGGGAAATACGATACCATGTACACCACGGACGAGGTGTGGAATGGGATAGCTGTGCAGTACGGGACCAATGATTATAGGGACCTCTCGAGGTTATCACCTACTTATAGGGAAGGCACTCCCCCTGCCTCCTCTGAAGACGAGGGAATTTCATGGTCCCCAAGCTCGAGCTCGGGGGAGAGTTCCAGTTAGGTTTCTTCTATCATCACTCTATATGTATGTGATACTGAAATAACTTGATGTACACTTTTCTTTTACTGACTCACTGTGTTGTGACTTGTGCAGGCGAGATGGACTCCGACCTCGACACCCTTATCGACAATGCGGGCGCCAAGAGGAGCAAACGCCCTAGGGCGGGGTCACTGAAGACCGGCAAGCCGGGCAAAGGCTCCAAGAGATCCAAGAAGACACCTCCCCTTGCCCCGCCGGCTTCGAGCTCTGTTGCTGCGTCGACTGTCCAGGCCAGCGCCTCCACGACAATGCCATCCTCGCAGGCCGTCGTCTCCGCGGTTGCACCGACTTTGCTGGTTGGAGCCCCTGCCATTGCTGAGTCCCAACCTCCTGTGGTGGGTGAAACGTCTTCTGCTCAACTTTCCAGAAGACCTTCTGCTTCTCGAGTTCAGAAGCTAACAATCTCCACCCATATGGACTCATATGTGGTGGACAATGCTGTTGGACCTCACGGATCTACCCTGATCTCGGATGTCATGTCCCGGATCGGCCAGAGCTATGGCAGTTTCGAAGCTCCCCAGTGGCAGTGCTTAACCGGCACCCGAGACCGCACTGTTCTTTACGAGAAGAGTATCGAGCACACTGCTGCGGTAAGTATTCTTCTATGTTCCTTTTGCTTACATTCATACTGACCCGAGGCTAATGGTGGTTTCTTCCTTTTTTCAGGCTCTTGCCTTCACTGCCCAGCTCAATTACGAGCTGAACAACGAGATCCATTCGAGCAGGACTCATGCTCAAGAGGCGAAGGACCTCCACCTTAGAGCGAACGACGATCTGAAGGTGGCGAATGCTAAGCTCGAGGTAGTGGTTAAGGAGCGTGAGGACATGGCCAAGGAGCTCGGAAAGCTGAGAGCTGAACTCGAGGAGCAAAAGAAAGATAACACCCAGCTTCGGGAGACCAATAAGAAGCTCGAAGAGGACAAGGCCGCCACCTTCGACGTCATAGAGGATGCCAAAACTCGCCTGCTTGCCGAGTACAAAGAAAAGAAGGAAAAGGCAGTCGACTCAGCCATGTACCGGATGTGGGCTTATAACGAAGAGCTGGACACCAGCTTCTTAGGTCCCCACGGGGCGCCGCTTCTTGAACGATGGAATGCTCGGCTCGAGAAGGAAGAGGCTGAACGGCTTGAGAAGGAGAAGGCTGAGCAGCTCGAGAAGGAAAAGGCTGTTTCGGGCACCGTTTCGGAGGAAGCTCAGGAGGATAGTCATGCTATTCGTCCTGAGGGGTCCGGTGCCACTGATGCTGAGAAGGCCAAGGAGACTCCTCTTCCTTGAATCTGACCTCGGGGAGATCAGTTATCGGGGTTGCGTCCCCTTATTTCTGTAACTATTTTAATATATGCCCACGGGGCTGATACAATTTCTTTTACCATTCTTTTATATGCTTTACATTTCTTGGCTCGAAATATTTTGCATATTTTTATATTGATGAACCGGTTATGTTTATTTATTCATACAAACATAGTTTGGATTTAGGCTCGAAATTCGATGCATTCGTGCATAGTTTATTCGAATTAGCCGCTTCCGACCTCGTTACTTATCAAGGTTGGATATTACTTTAACCATGAACTCAAAAGTACTTATATGGTATGTAATGTGAATGATCTGGTTATATCTTTTTTGTTTAGTCACTTTTCCTCATCCTCAGTTTTTGTTCCGAGGTTAAGAGTTTGAAACTATTTCTCTTAAGATATTCCAGCCTCGATCTCGACTTGTCTCATTATAGGTTTAGGCTCCTACTTATCATCGATCAATTTTTTGGCTGGTTTGTTCCAGACCTGTTAAGTTTGCACATCTGGTTTACTCCAAACGTTTTAGGTTTTTGGTAGTTCGGTTTTCTCCGAACCATCTAGGCTCGCGTATTTAGTTATATCCAAATACTTCATATGTTTTTGATAACTCGGTTATCTAGGCTCGCGTATTTGGTTATCTCCAAATACTTTTATCTTTTTGATAAGTCGGTTATGTCCGAACTATCTAAGCTCGCGTACTTGGTTATATCCAAATACTTTATCTATGTATATATTTTTTTATTTTTTAATCTGATGGTATATATACCAATTATGCCCCCTTAATATCCTATGAGTGTGACCATAGGTTATTAAATTAAGAGAGGTTGCAAAAATAAAAAGAAATTACATATGGAACAAAATAGACCTTTTATTTGATGAAATTCAAAAACAAACAAACAAACTAGTACAGATAGAAATTCATGGTTACAGGCAACACTTCCTACACTATTGATAGTAAGGTCTAAGGTGTTCGCCATTCCATGCTCGCGGTATTAGGCTCCCATCCAATCTCGCGAGTTTGTACACACCAGGTCGGATGACTGACTCTATCTGGTATGGTCCTTCCCAGTTCGGCCCGAGCACTCCGGCTGCTGGATCTCGAGTTGCCAAGAATACGCGTCTTAATACCAAATCTCCCATTCCGAACTTTCGATCTCGAACCCTCTTATTGAAATATCGTGTAGTTCGTTGCTGGTAAGCGGTATTTCTCAGCTGAGCCTCTTCTCTTTTTTCTTCGATCAAGTCTAGGGTTTCTTCGAGCTGAGTATGATTTGAATCCTGATCGTAAATTTGAGTTCGGATCGTCGGGATTTCGACCTCGATGGGCAACATTGCCTCGCAGCCGTACGCTAGGGAGAACGGAGTATGTCCTGTTGATGTCCGAGCTGTGGTCCTATATCCCCAAAGGACTTGAGGCAATTCCTCGGGCCATCGTCCCTTTGCCTCCTCCAACTTTTTCTTTAGAGAGCTCTTGAGAGTTTTGTTAACGGCTTCGACCTGACCATTCGCCTGAGGGTGAGCCACTGATGAAAAACTCTTTATTATGCCGTTCTTTTCACAAAAGTTGGTGAATAAGTCGCAATCGAACTGGGTTCCGTTATCGGATACAATCTTTCTCGGTACTCCGTATCGGCATACGATGTTCTTTACCACGAAATCAAGGATCTTTTTCGAAGTTATAGTTGCCAATGGTTCAGCCTCCGTCCATTTCGTGAAGTAATCAACGGCGACTACAGCATATTTCACTCCGCCTTTTCCAGTTGGGAGAGAGCCTATGAGGTCGATGCCCCATACTGCGAAAGGCCATGGGGATGTCAACATGGTCAGTTCGGATGGTGGAGCTCGGGGTATCGTGGCAAATCTCTGGCATTTGTCGCATTTCTTCACATACTCAAAAGAGTCTGTTCTAATGGTTGGCCAGAAATATCCTTGACGTATGATCGTCTTGGACAGGCTATCCCCCCGGTGTGGTCTCCGCAGAACCCTTCATGAATTTCTTCAATGATCTTCTTTGCTTCGGGAGGGGTTACACACCTAAGCAGCGGCATGGAATATCCTCTTCTGTATAGCTTTCCGTCCAAAATGGTGTAACGAGGAAGTTGATACATCAATTTTCGAGCCTGGTTCCGATCTTTTGGAAGAATTCCATTTTCGAGATAATCTACTATTGGACTCATCCAAGTTGGTTCTGTTTCAATCATACACACATCTTCCTCATCTGGCTCAGTAATACTGGGTGCTAATAGGTGTTCTACGGGTACAACATTCAGCTCTTCATTTTCGGTGGAAGTGGCGAGTCGAGCTAAGGCATCTGCATTTGAGTTTTGTTCCCGGGGAACCTGTTCGATTGCATAAAACTCGAAATACTCCAATGCGGATTTTGCCTTCTCTAGATAGGCTGCCATTCTTGTGCCACGAGCCTGGTACTCTCCCAAGATTTGATTAACCACGAGCTGGGAGTCGCTGTAGCAATGTATAGCTTTGGCCTTGAGCTCTTTTGCTATTCGTAGTCCCGCAAGTAGAGCCTCGTACTCAGCTTCATTATTAGATGCTTTAAAGCCAAATCTTAAAGCAGAGTGAAATTTTCTCCCTGCAGGAGTGATCAGAATAACTCCTGCCCCCGCTCCATTTTCATTTGACGAGCCGTCGACGTAAAGTTTCCACAGCTCGTGGGCCGTGGTTATTACCTCGTCGTCGGCTATACCAGTGCACTCCACTATGAAGTCTACCAAGGCTTGTGCCTTAATGGTCGTTCTTGGATGGTAAGTGATCTCGAACTGTCCGAGCTCAACAGCCCATTTAAGGAGTCGACCTGACGCCTCTGGTTTAGAAAGGACTTGCCTAAGTGGTTGATCTGTCAGTACATGGATGGGATGTGCCTGAAAGTAGGGGCGGAGCTTGCGAGATGAGTGGATTAAGCTGAGGACGAGTTTCTCCATCAATGGATATCTTGAATCTGCCCCCAGTAATCTCTTACTGATGTAATAGACGGGTTTTTGCACCCTCTCTTCCTCTCGAACGAGCACCGCGCTTATCGCGTGTTCGGTGGTTGAGAGGTATAGGTACAATACTTCTCCCGTTTCGGGTTTTGACAGGATGGGTGGTTCAGCGAGGTGTCTTTTGAGCTCCTGAAAGGCTAGCTCGCACTCTTCTGTCCATTCAAATTTCTTACTTCCTTTTAATAAGTTGAAGAATGGAAGGCCACGATCCGTTGACTTCGAGATGAATCTGCTCAGGGCGGCCATCCTGCCAGTCAAGCTTTGGACATATTTATGCTTCCGAGGTGAAGGCATATCAATCAGGGCCTTTATTTTGTCGGGATTAGCCTCGATTCCACGAGAGTTGACAATGAAACCCAGAAATTTTCCCGAAGATACCCCAAAAGTGCACTTCTGAGGATTTAACTTCATGTTGTACTTTCTGAGCACGTCAAAGCACTCTTCGAGGTCATCAACATGGTTCTTGTTAAGTTGAGACTTTACAAGCATGTCGTCAACATAAACTTCCATGTTGTTCCCTATTTGTTCTGAAAACATCATGTTTACGAGCCGCTGATATGTAGCTCCAGCGTTCTTGAGTCCAAACGGCATAACATTATAACAGTATAGCCCTTTATCTGTGATGAAGCTGGTATGTTCTTGGTTGGGGGCATGCATGGGAATCTGGTTATATCCAGAATATGCATCCATGAATGACATCAAGCCATGCCCCCCCGTGGCATCCACGAGCTGATCAATTCTTGGCAGCGGAAAACAGTCTTTTGGGCAAGCCTTGTTGAGATCCGAGTAGTCAATACAGGTTCTCCACGTCCCATTGGGCTTTGGGACCAACACTGGATTGGCTACCCAGTCAGGGTAAAAGGCATCCCTAATGAAATGGTTTGCTTTTAATCTGTCCACTTCCTCCTTTAATGCTTTCTTTCTATCCTCGTCCAGCTGTCTTCGCTTTTGTTGCTTCGGGGGAAAGCTTTTGTCTATGTTTAATGCGTGGCTCGCAACATTCGGGCTTATCCCCACCATGTCTGAGTGTGACCATGCGAAGACATCCTGGTTTTTCTTCAGAAAGAAAATTAATTGCTATTTTGCTTCGTCTTGGAGGTGTTTTCCGACCTTCACCTTCTTCGAGGGATCAGCTTCGTCGAGCTGAACTTCTTCAAGCTCTTCCAATGGTTCGAGGTCAAATTTCTCCTCAATCCTTGGATCGATTTCCTCATCAATTTCTAAAACTGTTCCATCTTTATTTTGTACGATAACGAGTGCTTGAGCGCTCATTTGTTTTTTTCCCCTCAAAGAAATGCTATAGCACTCCCTTCCTGCCAATTGATCTCATTTTAATGTCCCGATCCCGCTTGGGGTTGGGAACTTGAGGGCCAGGTGCCTCACAGATGACACTGCCCCCAGCCCGACCAGGGCGGGTCTCCCGAGCAGTACATTGTAGGCAGACGGTAAATCTACCACGACGAACTCCATTATCTTGGTCACCGAGACTGGATAGTCTCCCAAGGTCACAGGGAGTTCAATGGATCCCATACAGGCAGTCCCTTCTCCTGAAAAGCCGTACAAAGTAGTTGCACATGCCTTCAGGTCGCGAAGGGAGAGTCCCATTTTCTCGAGAGTCGCTTTATAAAGAATGTTGACTGAGCTCCCATTGTCTATGAGAACTCGGCGGACTCTCTTGTTGGCAAGCTGAAGAGTAATAACCAATGGATCATGATGAGGGAACTGAACATGGGAAGCGTCCTCCTCAGTGAAGGTTATCGGTTGCGTTTCAACCCTTTGGCTTTTTGGTGCCCTAGGTTCGGGTTCATAAAGAGACCCGTCCCCTGTCTTCAACTCGTTAACGTATTGCTTTTGAGCATTTCTGCCCCCTCCTGCGAGATGAGGCCCTCCCGAGATGGTTATTACGTCCTCTCCATCTATCGGCAGGGGCCTGTCTTCTTCCCTTGATCGGGAGTTATTATTTTGTGCCATCGAAGGCGCGGCTACTCTCTGGCTCGCAGTAGTCTGTCCAGTACTCTGGTTTTTGACATACTGCCGGAAATAACCTCTCGAGATTAACCCTTCGATCTCGTCCTTCAGCTTTCGACATTCATCAGTGGTGTGTCCGGTGTCTCTATGGAACCGGCAATACTTACTGGAATCCCTTTTGGATTTTTGATTCCTCATTGGGTCCGGACGCCTGAAGGGGACCTGGTTTTCATTAGCCAGGTATATATTTTCCCGAGACTCGTTGAGCTCAGTGTGCACTTTATATACGGAGAAATACCTTTCTCCTTTCTTTTTCTTTCCTCCTTCAGCCTCGGGGTTATTTCCCTCGCTCTTTTTCCTCTTGGAGGGATTCTCCGAGGTAAGCTGTGGAGCTACTGGGTCAGCCGAGGTTGAGGCGGAGTTAATGTTTATCGTTGTAGTTTTGGTCTGCGAGGTCGCCTTGAGCGTTGACCTCGCCTCCTCTACATTGACAAATCTCTGCGCCCGTCTGTTAAACTCGGTTATTGACCTCACCGGTTTCCCTTGCATGTCATCCCAAAGGGCACTTCCGGGTAAAACACCAGCTCGGATAGCCATCAGGTGCCCACTGTCATCCACATCTCGAGCTCGGGCGACCTCTAGATTAAATCTTGTCAGGTAGCTTTTTAGTGTTTCACCCGGCTGTTGTCGGACGTTAGTCAAAGTGGATGCCTCTGGTCTGACCCCCATCATAGCTCGGAATTGCTTCTTGAAGTCTCTAGACAACTGATCCCATGAAGTTATCGAGTGTCTCTTGTACTTTTCGAACCAACTCTTGGCAGGTCCGGCCAATGATGTTGGAAAAAACATGCATCTGAGCTCGTAACCTACGTTACTAGCTCTCATAATAGTGTTGAATGTACTCAGGTGACTGCATGGGTCGGTTTTCCTTCAAATGCTAGGACGTGAGGAATCCGGAACCCTTGAGGAAACTGAGTGTTAGAAATATGTGGAGCAAACGACTCGAGCTCCTCGTCAGAGTCCTCATATCGACCATTCCCTCGTTCATTCTTTAAAAGCCTAAAGGCTTTTTCGAGCTGATCGATCCTTTCTTGGACTGGGTCCTTAGGTGGTGTCTGGAATTGACAGTCATTGATCATGATTCCAGGCTCGCGTCTCCGTGAGGGATCTCTACGCCCATTCAGGTGATTCCTTAGGTCCGGATTTGTCTGATCTCCCTTCCCCCTGCTCTGATTCAGATGGTTTCGCAGGTCAGGATGATTCTTGTGGCTTTCAGTATTTTTACGACCTCGGTCGTGTTTATAGACAGACCTGGTCTCTCCGGACTCATCACTGGTGAAACTCATTGATCGGTCATTTCGCGATGGGTTCTTCCCATGTCGCCTCGTCTCCGCAGTGCGAGACCAGGACGTCTGAATTTTCTCAGATTGTGCGCCTCTCCGCTCCTAGAAAGTCTCCCTGTGTCCTTGTCTATCCCCCGTACGCCCTTGATCCTGATCTCGAACAGGTTGAGCGTTTCTGCGGGGAGGTGAAGGATATCTTATGGGAGACGGAGGGAACCGTATAGGCGACGGTGGCTGCCGCCCTTGCCTCGGCCTAGAGGGTCCAGAATTTGCCCGAGATGGGTCAGTCGCGTTTGGTGCACTACCAGGAACCTGAGTCCGAGCCTCGGTAGGAGCTCGGTTATTCTCAGTTCCTGGAGGCACTTCCACAGGTGGATTAGGCGGGACCCGAGCTCAGGTACTCCTCTGGGGCCTAGGAGGAGCAGATGGCTCTGCTGGTGCCGGAGGTTGAGTCGGCCTCCTTGTGGCAGCATCTTTTCGTGGACGTCCACGGGGCCTCCGGGGAGGAACATGCACGTCCCTTGGAGGAGGGACTTGGTTTTCGCGCGGAGGCAGGGGCTGAACCACCTGCGCCTCTGCGGCCATCCTAGTCAACTCCTCATTCCGTTTGTTGGCTTCTGCCAACAGCTGTTTCAATTGCCGGTTTTCCAATTCTACAATAGGAACGTAACGCTCAGGATTGTAGTACATATCCTCATCCCTCGGTGGAGGCGGTGATCCCCGGGAATCGGATGACCCACTTCTCTCCTCAGCATCCGGGTTCTCCATTGGTTGTTTTCCAGGACGCCTTGGGTAGCTTTCATCAGGGGTGTTCTGATTGTTTGTAGCCATGAATCTCTCAGGGATGAATGCTTAAGGCTC
Source organism: Humulus lupulus (assembly GCF_963169125.1). Classification (NCBI taxonomy): domain Eukaryota; kingdom Viridiplantae; phylum Streptophyta; class Magnoliopsida; order Rosales; family Cannabaceae; genus Humulus; species Humulus lupulus. The sequence continues at coordinate 147,628,905 of NC_084794.1, read as the reverse complement.
TCAATGAAAGCACCAAACTGTTGACGCCGTTTTTCGTCAAACAGTGAAAGAAGAGCACGTAAACAATGAATGACAATGGCTAAACGAAATAAAACAAATCAAACACGCTATTTTTACGTGGTTCAGCAGTTAAATCTGCCTAGTCCACGAGTCTCTGTTATTAATCTCAAGATTATCTCTGAAAATTCTTAAGCATGAATTCTTCAGAGTTTTCTCTCAAGGATCAGAATTTCGGTCCATTACAATGGTGCATGGCTTCTCTATTTATAGAGAAGGATGCAGAATACTATCCCACATATTTTGGGTAGTTACTCTTTTGTGAATAAAATAAATGGCTTTAAATGCCTATAATCAAATATAAAAGGAAACGTCCCTGAAGACCAGGAAACGCATAACTGACCAAATAATATCCCACGATTCTTGGGGATTTACATTAATAAATGAGGATTACATCTCATATTTATAATACTTGTAGGTATTCAAGGTAGTTATCACGTATCTCTAAGGCTTTAGCATCCCAGGTCCCACGTCATTGTGCGAGCTAATGACATCTCCCGAGATCACGTGTCTTTCGAGATCGTACGCACATCGAGCTCGAGACCCCCGATCCGAAGTCGTCCTCGAGGATGAGTGTGTTCTCGGAGCTACCCTTCGAGATCGAGATCGTTTTGAGGTCACCATATTCGAGATCATATATCGTACTTTGCAGGCTCGATATACAATCCTGGAACATACTCTAATCCTTACGAGACCATTCATTGCGAATCCAACTTTCGAGGTCACATTTACCATGGCTCGAAATCTGGGTATAACATCTTGCACCCTCAAAAGTATTTGTTCGAATCCTAAGAGAAGGAAACTTTTGAACTACTTTCTTTGAGAACTGTACCGTCATACACTCTTGAAAATGGACACGAGTCAACTGGGACTTAGTTGGAAACTGATAGCAACAATTATGGATTTTATAAGTTTAACCTATAGTTTAAGAATATTAATTATAACATAAGGTTTGATTAATATAAGCTGATTATATATTATTTATTATACTATAAGGTTTAGATAGAATTAATAAGATCATGACACTTGTCGTGTGCATTTTTATTTAAGAATTTAATTATAGTTTAAATAAAAGAAAGTTCAAGAAAGCTCTAGAATCTTCCAAGATCATTAGGAGCATGACATTTGACACAATCTTGTTTATTTGTGGTTTAGGTTGTTATTTAGATAATTAAATAGATTTTCCGTAACTTTAGGGTACTGTAACTTCCGACCTATTTTTGACCTAGTTATGTTATGTATTTTGAAAAATAGTATTGCTAGAAAGTTGTAGATACTTGGATTATCTTTCTAACGGTATAAAGATGGTCTAAGTCGGAGTTCTACAGCTCCAGTTATGTTGATTTGACTACAGGTGAGTTTAGAGTTACAAGATTTAGGAAGTTAGAAGTTAGGATTCTATTTTATTTAAATTTAAATTTGGATTATAGTTAGAATGAAATTAAGTATTTTTTTTTTAAATAAAAGAAAGATCTAGAAACTCTAGAACCTTCAAGAACCACTAAGAGCATGACACTTGTCATAATCATGTTTATTCAAGGATTTAAGTATTTTTTTTAATAGGATAATTTCACTCCTCAAACTCTATAAATAGGACTTAGAACCTAGCCCTTCTCCTCACTCTTCAATTGTGATCAGACTCCAAGGTGCTAGTACTACCATAGAGTGATAAACACTTGGGTGGGAAAAAAGCTTTGCCATTCTTAAGCTTTATAAAATATACTTGGGAAGTGAGGTTTAGTGTATTTCGGTATTGGAGTTAGACCAATCCATAAGGCCAACTAAGGTACTCTTATTCTTTAAGTTCAATTCTTTAAACTCTTTAGTTTTCTTTAGTCCTTTTATTCAGATCCTAACTTTTGATTTTGGTTTTCGATTAGGCTCTTGAAACTTAAGTTCTTTCTTGGTAAGTTTTTTCTTGATGGTTTAGTTCCACATTCATTCTTTATTCTTTAGAAATACTCACCATTTGTATTGTTGGTTTTAGGAGTGTTCCAAATCCCGACTTTATTCTCAAATATCCCAGTGTTGGTAAGGAAAATAGGATAGTTTCTATATGCTTATATGTTATGTTATGTATAATATGTTATGATAAGTTTATGTTATAATATGTTATGTTATGTTTTTTTTATGTTATCTAGGGCTCATAGTTGCTTAGCTAGTGTTGACCCTCGATTTAGCCAACTGACACGGAGTCAAAATATGAATGATATAGACGAATATGTATAGATAATAACGTAATGACAAAAGTAAAGAAAACACAGTAATTTATAGTGGTTCGGCCCCAGAATCTGGTAATGACCTACATCCACTTAGAATGATATTGATATGGGAACAAAAGTGTGATCAGAGAGCTTGGGCTCAATGAGTTTCAACACTCCTCATAAACAATACTAGTTTTCACAGATAATTTCTATATTTCTATGGTTTTTGAGCTGCCCAAAGGTCCCTTCCCATGAGCCATCTCTTGCTTTTTATAGGCTCATGGAGGGTTGCCCAATATTGTTACAAATATTATCCCCTGAATCATGGGATATTCAGAAGATTGCATGAAATAAATTCGGGATACATAAGATCTTTCCATAAATGTTGCTTTGCCAGCGGAACCACCGACCAGTCTGGTCGTGGTAAAAACAGGTCTGTCCTGCTTCTGGTGTGTCTCCTGGTCGATACTCTAGCAGACGCTCCAGGTGTCAGGCACGTGTCAAGAGATTATTCGCCACGTCACAAATGCTAATTTATTGGATAACATTTGCCCCCCAAAGTTTATTTACTACGAACAGTAAATAAACTTTGAGCGAACGACCCTTCGGTAACCCCTCCTGACGTGTCAGAGCCTTTCGTGCGTTCTTGAAAAAAGCAAACCACTCCTGTCTAATCAAGGCTTTTCAGTTTCCCAGAAACAATTTTGACGGCCATTACGCTTCCCCATACTTCGAAAATGGAAAACTAATGATCACGCCTTTTGAATACCAAAGACAAACTTATATAAGGTTACTTGAGCCATTTTCTTCCTTTTTACGCACGTCATCTCTTTGTCGAAAAACCCTAAAAACCAGAGCTTTACTCTCTCCGGCGAACCTTCCGTCGTGCTGTAGGATCAGACGGTGGGCTCATTGACTTCCGAAACTCTCATTTCCATCTTCACGACCACTTTCCTTGGTAAGTTACTCTGAAACTCCATGCTTCTAACCTTTCGTGGTGCATGCTTTTAAATGGTGTACTGTTTGAATCTCTTGGTTTCTGGTTTTTTGAACGCCTGTAGATAAGATGTTTTTTGTAGTCAAAGTATGCTTTTGAGTAGGTTTAAAACCCAGGATTAGCACTTTTTAGGACGTAGGATCGAAGTAGCATTTCGATTTTTTAATCCGGTTGGAAATAATTTCTTCCCGTTGCGAGGGGAGTCGAAAAAGCTTTTCAGGAAAACTCTTCACTTTCACCCTTTTGGACCGCTTTTTAAACTGTTTGCGCAGAGAGACTTAGTTAGAATACTGTTATATAAAGGCTTAGCTTTTATACTTCGACCAGCGTTACTTTAAGAATCTCCTAGATCCCTCTAACCTCGCCTCCCCATTCTTCTGTTTGCAGATTTTAATGCCAGATTTGTGGGGAGGTGAGAGACCCATCGACGATGACCTCCTTGCCCAACTGCTCGAGGGAGAAGAACAAATATCCGATCGCATCCACCAGATACCCTTCTCACGAGCCTCTTCCAGACCGCACCCTTCTCCTTCTATGGCCCGTTCAAAATCCTCTGGCAAGAAAAGGCCCGAATCTGAAAGTAACCCTTCTCCTTCTGCCCAGCCTGACTTGCAGGCGGGGGCTCCCTCGACCAGTGGTCGAGAAAATCTTACTCCTGACCCCAATATCCAAACTAGGGCTCGTCCTCGTCATCGCAATCCGCCCGATGTCGAGTGGTACACTCCTCCAGCCAGTTCGATGACTCCTCGGATGGTCGCGAACTGCTTCAGAAAATACCCCCTAACGGGGGTAACCATTACACGTCCTACTGCGGAGCAGAGGGCTAACCGTCCAGGAGGGGCAAACAGCGCCTGGTCCCGGTATCACATTGAAGCGGGGGCTTATCTCCCTCTTCATCCTTTCTTTGTGGGGGTGGCCAATTATTTCGGCGTCGCTCCCTTTCAAATAACCCCTAATGGATATAGGATGTTGGCTGCACTCTATGTCCTGTACAAACTTAACAAGTGGCCAGAACCTTCACCTCATGAGGTTAATTACCTCTTTGACCTTAAGTCCAATCCTCAACACAACGGGACGGGCTTTTTTCACTTCTGCCATCAGGAAACTGGCCGGACGTTTTTGAGTGGCACTACCCACATATCAAACGTGGGACATTACAACAAGGAGTACTTCTTTACTCCGGATATATCCAGCAACAACTTGGCTTTCGCGAGAGGAGGTACAATTTTGTCTTTGCCTTGGTCGATACTTTATCATAGAGTATTTCCTTTCGTCATTTCTCAAACTCGACTTGCTTTTCAGGCCCCTGGTTGCGCCCGACCCCAACACCAGATATGGTGTCGAGGTCTGACACTCTGGCCAAGATGTCTGCCACTACCAAATGTGTCAAGACCTTGACACAAGAAAAGAATTTGAGGTCGTCTGGCCTTCTGGCTCCTCGCCATGACAATAGAGGGTCCGAAACGGACGAACCCACTGCTGGGGGGGTTCCCGAGCAGCAATTTCCTGTGCCCTCTCCAAGGAGGAGGCCAACAGGAGTTACGATCAGGGAACCCACGGGCAGCCCTTCTGCAGAAAGGCCTTCTGCTCCCCAAGGCAAGGGGAAAGAAAAGGCCAAAGAACCAGTTGTTGACTTGGAAGAGTCTTCTGATGACAATGGTAACGTTATTTCGCTTTTAAATGGTCTGCCAATCCCCTGTCACATGTTTGACAGGGATGGCAACTTTACATATGCTCCAAATCTAGGGCCAAACTCCTTCATGCCAGAAAATGAGTATATGATTAATAGAGTCAATAGTATAGCGACCAGTAGTTGTAGCTCGGGTATTCACTTTATTATCTTCTTTCTGTTGTATTACTTTTTTCCACCTTTTTCTTCCCTTATTAACCTCTTGTGTTTATTTTCATGCAAATATGTCGACTCCCAATATCTTTGACATGTACCAGGCCGAAGAGGAAGAGGAAGTCCCTCAACTTCAACGGAGGTCAAAGAAACGAACTGGTGAAACCAGTCGAGGCCCTTCAGCCAAGAAGAGTCGACCAGAAGACCCTCCTCAGGGTACTCCAACCGGGCAAAGTCCTGCGCCAACCGGGCGAACTCCTACCCCTCCCTCCAGCTCCTTCTGAACAGCAAAACACCCCTGCTCGATCCAATCCTCCACCTGCGCCTGCTAGGGAGCATCTTTCTCGCGAAGAGGCTCATGAGGCCAGGCTCGTGAGTCATACCATTCGATTCGCTAAGGATCGAATTGAATGGATTGGCAGAGGTGAGCGTGTTGGGGCTGCCATGATCCAAGCTGTAGAGCTACCAGTCGATCAGATCCTGAACAGGACTCTGAACGAGATCTCCAGCGTAAGTATTTCTTTGTTTCTCGAGTCTTTGTTTTTTCAGTTCTCGTGATGAGTCTTGACTTCTTTTTCGTTTACAGGCCTTACTTTCTGCCATTACTGCTCGTACCCGAGCCCAGGCCTACTTTGAGCAGATTGAGGCTAAAGTTCTCGAGAAACATCAGGTGAAGGCGGCTGAGGAGCTTTCGGCTGCTGAAGCCAAACATGCTAAGGAGTTGGGGACGGTGGTCCAGGAGCGAGATGCAGCGGTGACCAAATCTGTCTGCGGCTGAAGCTGCTAAAGATGCAGCGGTTAAGCTGAGGGAAGAGTACCGGTCGTACAATAAAACTCATCTCCGCGAGATCAAGCATCTGGAGGGGGTAGTCAAGTCTAAGGACGAGACTATTGCCACTCTCGAGGGCAAGCTGCAGCAGTCGGAGCTCGACAACTCCAAGAATCTGGAAAAGTATAAGAGGGCGACACTCCGATGTTTCTATAACTTTTGGAAACATAATCGGGGTGCTGACTTTAGCTACCTTTCAGAGGAGGTCAGAGTTGCGGAGTTGGCTCGGTGCGCTGCTCAACTGGCTGAAGAGGAGGCGAGAGCTGCGACTCCTGCAACCCCAAGCGTCGTTGGTTTGGACGAAGAAACCATCGAGGAAGAGACTGACCAGGTTGTTGCCCAGGATCCTCCTGCCCCCCATGCCTCTTAATTTATTTAGCTGTTCTTCTTTCTTTTTAAACACGCGACCCACGGGTCGCAATGTAAAGACAATAATTTCTTTTTAAACTTTGCTGCACGGGCAGTAAATCTTTTTGTTTGAACAATTACATCCAAGCAGCAATGCTTGCGGTGTAAAAGCTTAACTCTTGGTGTTATAATATTTTTACTTATTATAACGTTTGTCCGTATGACCGAACTTAGCATAGTACTTTGGCATCATATATTTTGAAAAAATACCCTAAGTACTTGAAGCATGCTTTCACTCATTTTGTTCATGTGTTTACATACCTTGAGAGTATGCTTTGCTATCGATGTGCCTTATATGCCCCCCAAGTGATCGAGGAGCTCTTAGGTCCTTGGTCACTTGCCTTGACCATGGCCTGTTCGAACATTACTGTTCGAGCGGAAAAATGATACTTGTAATACAGCAAAACAACACACGTAATGAACAAATACTTGTAAATGTAAATTCACAAAGTTTGGCAAGAACGACTGGCTGAGCACAGTCCCTTATAATTTCGTATTAAAAATGGACTAATCATGTCTTTACGAATGATTCTGAAACAGAATCTTACATATACGAGCAGTTAGCCATACACCGTGGCTAGCCCTCTTTGCAAAACTTGTAAAAATTAATGGGGAAAATTTGAACAAGCCAGTCCTTTAAGAAGGGCTGTTTATTGATAATACTTGCGCAGGTGTTCTCCATTCCAGTAACGTGGAACGAGATCTCCGTTTAAGCGTGCAAGTTTGTAGGTGCCTGGGTGAAGGACTTCTTCAATCTGGTAAGGTCCTTCCCAGTTAGGTCCGAGCACGCCGGCAGTGGGGTCGCGGGTATTCAAGAAGACTCGTCGTAACACCAAGTCTCCAACGTTGAATCTTCTTTCTTTAACTTTGGAGTTAAAGTACCGGGCGACTTTTTGTTGATAAGCAGCAACTCGGAGTTGAGACTTTTCTCGTATCTCATCAATTGAGTCTAAAGACTCCAGTATTAGCTGGCTGTTTTTCTCTTGATCATACGTTAAACGCCGATGTGAGGGGGGATCTATCTCGACGGGTATCATGGCCTCATACCCATAGGCTAAGGAAAATGGGGTACGCCCTGTGGCTGTTCGATGAGATGTTCTATATGACCAGAGGACTTCCGGTAGTTGTTCTGGCCATGCTCCTTTCGCTTCTTCAAGTCTTTTCTTCAGGGTGTCTTTGAGGGTTTTGTTTACAGCTTCGACTTGCCCATTCGCTTGGGGGTGTGCGACTGAAGAAAAGCTCTTGATTACCCCATGCCTTTCGCAGAAATCGGTGAACAGGTCGCTGTCAAATTGGGTTTCGTTGTCTGAAACTATCTTTCTGGGCAAACCATACCGGCACACAATGTTCTTGATGACAAAGTCGAGAACTTTCTTGGTCGTTATGGTTGCGAGTGGTTCAGCTTCGACCCATTTTGTAAAGTAATCGACTGCCACAACTGCGTACTTTACTCCTCCTTTTCCTGTCGGTAGTGATCCAATTAAATCTATTCCCCATATTGCGAAAGGCCACGGGCTTTGCATCTGTTTTAGCTCGTTTGGAGCTGCTCGTGGGATTTTGGAGAACCTCTGACATTTATCACACCTTCGTACATACTCCATTGAATCCTCGTTCATCGTTGGCCAAAAATAGCCCTGTCGAAGAATTTTTTTCGCCAAACTCTGCCCCCCAGCGTGATCTCCGCAGAAGCCCTCATGCACCTCTTTCATGAGTTCCTTAGCTTTTTCTGTTGTAATGCACCTGAGCAGTGGCATTGAATATCCTCTTCGGTACATAACACCGTCGAGCAGTATGTACCTAGCAACTTGTCTTTGTAGAGTTCTGGCTTTGTTTCTATCTACTGGCAATGTCCTATTTGTCAGATACTCCAGGTAAGGTGCCATCCATGTATCTTCTACTCGAATTTCCATGCTGGCTTCGGCTGCATCAATGCTTGGTTCACTTAATCTCTCTACTGGGACTATGTTCAAGGTGTCAGCATCTTTGGCACTTGCAAGTTTGGCCAAGGCGTCTGCATTCGAATTTTGGTCTCGTGGAATTTGCTGGAGGGTGTATTTTGTAAACTGTGCTAGCAAATCTTTTGTTTTATTAAGGTAGGCCATCATTTTTAACCCTCGTGCTTGATATTCTCCCAGGACTTGATTCACGACCAGCTGAGAGTCGCTGAAAATATCGAGCGCTTTTATGTTCATCTCCCTGGCCATTTTCAGTCCAGCGAGGAGTGCTTCGTATTCCGCTTCATTGTTTGACGCTGCGAAATCAAACCTGATTGCGCAGTGAAATCGATGCCCTTCGGGCGTTATCAATATCACTCCTGCTCCAGCGTGAGATTCATTAGATGATCCATCTATGAATAGTTTCCACGAAGGAGTCTTGTCTTGAGGCATGGGCGCCTCAGGTTTCTCGCACAACTCGTTGCTGGGGAGTTCGGTGAACTCCGCAATAAAATTGGCTAAAGCTTGCCCTTTTATTGCTGCTCGCGGTGAATAAGTCACGTCGAACTGTCCCAATTCGACCGCCCATTTTAACAGTCGTCCAGCCGCCTCAGGTTTTTGGAGGACCTGCCGAAGGGGCTGGTCGGTCAAAACCGTGATAGGATGGGCTTGGAAGTACGGTCGCAACTTTCGGGAAGCTAGAATTAGGCAATACGCTAATCTTTCGATCGGTGGGTATTTTAATTCTGCACCGATCAGCCTTTTGCTGACGTAGTAAACAGCTTTCTGCACGCCTTCTTCTTCCCGTATCAGTACCGCACTAGCAGCAACTTCGGTAATCGCCAGATAAATATACAAAGTCTCTCCTTCCATTGGTTTTGATAGGACAGGAGGTTGCGACATATGAGCCTTTACTGTCTGGAATGCTTGCTCGCAGTCTTCCGTCCATTCAAACTTTTTATTTCCCCTAAGTAGATTGAAGAATGGAACGCACTTGTCAGTTGATTTTGAGATGAATCTACTAAGGGCAGCTATCCTTCCGGTCAGGCTTTGGACATCCTTGATCTTTTCTGGCGACTTCATATCGATCAGGGCTTTTATCTTGTCGGGGTTGGCCTCGATTCCCCTTGAATTCACTATAAATCCCAAAAACTTTCCTGACCCGACTCCGAAGGAACATTTGAGGGGATTCAACTTCATATGGTACTTTTTTAACACATCAAAGCACCTTTGCAAATCCTTCACATGTCCTTCAGCCTTCTTGGACTTTACCAGCATGTCATCCACGTATACTTCCATGCTTACTCCGATCGGCTCCTTGAACATGTGGTTGACCAATCGTTGGTAAGTTGCACCTGCGTTCTTCAGTCCAAAGGGCATTACTTTGTAACAATATAAGCCCGTATCGGTCTGAAAGCTGGTATGATCCTCATCAGGGGGATGCATGCTGATCTGATTGTAGCCTGAATACGCATCCATGAACGAAAGGGTCTCATGCCCAGCGGTTGCATCGACTAGCTGGTCGATCCTCGGGAGTGGGAAGCAGTCTTTTGGGCAGGCCTTATTGAGGTCTGTAAAATCCACACAGGTCTGCCATTTTCCGTTAGGCTTGGGGACCAACACCGGATTGGAGACCCATGATGGATAAAACACCACCCTGATGAACCCATTTTCTTTAAGTCTTTCGACTTCTTCTTTCAAGGCTCTTGATCTGTCTTTATCGAGCAGCCTTCTTTTTTGTTGCACCGGTGGAAAGACTTTGTTTATGTTCAGGACATGGCTGATCACCGCAGGATCTATTCCGACCATGTCTTTATGTGACCAGGCGAAAACTCCCTGGTTCTCTTGCAAGAATTCCACCAGCGCCTGTTTCGCGGTAGGTTCTAAATTCTTCCCAATCTTTACGATTCGAGTCGGGTCTTTTTCATCGAGATGGACCTCCTCCAGGTCCTCGACGGGTCCAACATTTTCTTCAAAATCCCCAAAGCGAGGATCCAAATCTATATCCTCACTTTGGGCAACACCCTATTTGGTGACTTTTCCACCTGATTGGGTTTGTCTGTCTTCCGTCATCCGCAATCGTTCTGGGGTAGCGCTCCTCGATGTTCCACTTTTTTCCTTTGTGATCAAGGCGTTATAGCACTCCCTGGCTTCCCTTTGGTTTCCCAAAACGCATCCTACCCCTGCGTCCGTTGGGAATTTCATGGCTAGGTGCCACATGGAGATGATGGCCCTAAGTTCAACCAGTATGGGTCTTCCAATAACGGCGTTATACGCTGAAGGACAATCGACCACTACAAAAGTGGCGAGTAATGTCCTTGAAGCAGGCGCTGTACCCGTTGTCACTGGGAGTTTGATCATTCCGGCTGGAGCGAGTCCTTCTCCAGAGAAGCCGTATATGGTTTGATTGCAGGGCTCCAAGTCCTTCACGGACAGCTTCATGCGTTCCAGCGTTGATTTATAGAGGATGTTCACTGAACTTCCTGTATCGACCAGTATTCTTTTTACCATCATATTGGCCATTTGGATATCCACGACCAGCGGATCGGAATGTGGGAACCGGACGTGTTGGGCATCGCCCTCAGAGAAGGTTATCCCGCACTCCTCTGAGCGGGCCTTTTTCGGCGCTCGGTCCTCTACAGTCATCATCTCGATGTCCTGGTCGTGTTGCAGAGTTCGAGCATATCGTTCTCTAGCCTTTCCGCTATTTCCAGCGAGGTGTGGGCCTCCACAGATGGTTAAAAGTGTTCCGGCTACGGGGGCAGGCTGTAATGGTGGCGAGCGTTGGCGTGTGGACGTCTGCTCGTTGCCACCTGGAGCTTCTCGTTGGGAAGTTCCCGAGGCCCGTACGTACCTTCTCAAGTGTCCTTGTCTAATGAGGAACTCGATTTCATCTTTTAGCTGGTTGCATTCATTAGTGTCATGTCCATAGTCGTTATGATAACGACAGAATTTGGTAGTGTCTCTTTTCGAAATGTCTTTTCGAATGGGCCCAGGCTTCTTGTAGGGCACGCTTGAGCTTGTGGCCTGGTATACCTCTCCTCGAGACTCAACGAGGGCAGTGTAGTTAGTGAACCTAGGTTCATAACGATTACTCTTGGCTCGCTTATTGTCGGAGGTGGAAGGCTCATTGTGTTGCCGTTTCCCACCATTCTTGCCATTACCGTTGCCGTTTCCGTTGCCGTTGCCGTTGCCATTTGGTTTGGTGCCATTGGCGGCTTTGGCGGGTTCGGCAGCCTTCTTGCCCTTGTTCGAGGATTTTCCATCATCGGCAATGGCTTCTTCGAGTTTGATATACCGATCAGCTCGGTCTAAGAATTCCTGGGTGGTTCTGACCCCATCCTTACGAAGACTTTTCCATAGGGGCGAACGGCGTCTCACTCCCGCGGTTATAGCCATCATCTTTCCTTCGTCCCCGACTGTCTTTGCTCCGGCTGCCGCTCGCATAAAGCGCTGGATGTAATCTTTTAGTGATTCTCCATCTTGCTGGCGGATCTCAACCAGTTGGTTTGCTTCGGTCGGGTGGACACGACCTGCGTAGAACTGTCCGTAGAACTCCCTTACGAACATTTCCCAGGAAACTATGCTTGCAGGTGGGAACTTAAAGAACCATTCCTGCGCGGCTTCAGAAAGTGTTGCAGGAAAGATCCTGCACCGAGCGTCTTCGGATACCTTCTGAATGTCCATCTGGATTTCAAACTTATTCACATGCGAGACGGGATCTCCGTATCCATCAAAGTTTGGGAGCGTGGGCATCTTGAACTTGCTGGGAGTCTCTGCGTTGGCTATTCTTTGGATAAATGGAGTGCCCTTTCTTCTATCGTGGTCAATATAAGAGGTTCTTCCTCCGACCAATTGTTGCACAGCCTGATTTAGTGCGTCTATCTGGGCTTGCAAGGCAGTAGGAATAGCTACGTTCTCTGCTGCTGGGGGGATGTTCTCACCATGCTTCTCTCGACGATCATTGAGTATGTCTCTTAGATCTTCCTCTCTTCTCCGTTGCTCGCTACCTCCGAGCCGGTTGAAGACATTATTTTGCCGGGGTTGCCCCCTAGCATCTTGTCTATTTGGCTGATCATCTTGAGGTATTTGGCTCCTGCTCCTACCTTTATTTCCGTTCCTCCCATCAGCATTGTTCTTGCCTGAGTCAGCCTCGTTGTAGCCGTGGCCATCTTTGAACTTTGACTGGCTATGGTAAGACTGGTTGTTCCCTCTATTCCTGTCTCTGGCAGAAACACCCCGAGCGTTAGGGGGTGGCCTGCGCTGGTCGCGATGTCCCCGTGCATTATCATGCTGCTGGGATCCACGGACCGTAGAGCCTAATTCTGAGTCTCTCCTGTTACCAGGAGGGTAGTGACCCCTGTTCGCTTGGTATGGCCCATCATTCTCGCGGCGTCTAGGACTACGAGGCTGTCGCTCGGCCTTATTCTGCCTTTGCTGCGGGGGATTACCTCGAGCAGCATGGGATGGTGGATCTGCCTCGGGGTCCAGTGGGACGTCGTCATGGGGCATCTGGGGCTGTTCAGGCCTTTGCGGACTTGAAGGATGGACTGGTGGGCTAGGATTGGGACCTCCCTGGGGTGGCCCAGTTTCAGGTTGATTAGGCTACGAGGCAGGCGCGGCCTGATTTCTGGCCAACAGCAAGGCCGCTTCAAGGGCTGCCATGGCCTCAGTCTGGCGGCGATCCACCTCCGCCTGTCTCTCGCTCAACTCCGCCCTCTGACGATCAAGTTCCTGCTGCTGCCTCGCCATAGCTTCTGCGGCAGTCTCTTGATTGGCTCTCAGACTAGCCAGCTCTTCCTGCAACGTGCCCAAGGTGCTCCTCAAAGTCGCATCGTCCATTTCCTCCTCTTCAAAATCTAGTTGCGGTTCATCTTCCGCCATGCTTGCTGGGGGAGGAGGAGGTGGCGGATTCGACGGTGCAGCGGCGGCGGTCTGAGTAGCTTTCTTCCCTGCTTTCGCCATTAGTTTTATCAACAATGATGAGTCGCCCTCTCAATGAAAGCACCAGAATGTTGACCCTCGATTTAGCCAACTGACACGGAGTCAAAATATGAATGATATAGACGAATATGTATAGATAATAACGTAATGACAAAAGTAAAGAAAACACAGTAATTTATAGTGGTTCGGCCCCAGAATCTGGTAATGACCTACATCCACTTAGAATGATATTGATATGGGAACAAAAGTGTGATCAGAGAGCTTGGGCTCAATGAGTTTCAACACTCCTCATAAACAATACTAGTTTTCACAGATAATTTCTATATTTCTATGGTTTTTGAGCTGCCCAAAGGTCCCTTCCCATGAGCCATCTCTTGCTTTTTATAGGCTCATGGAGGGTTGCCCAATATTTTTACAAATATTATCCCCTGAATCATGGGATATTCAGAAGATTGCATGAAATAAATTCGGGATACATAAGATCTTTCCATAAATGTTGCTTTGCCAGCGGAACCACCGACCAGTCTGGTCGTGGTAAAAACAGGTCTGTCCTGCTTCTGGTGTGTCTCCTGGTCGATACTCTAGCAGACGCTCCAGGTGTAAGGCACGTGTCAAGAGATTATTCGCCACGTCACAAATGCTAATTTATTGGATAACAGCTAGCAAGCCTTAGTGTTTATCATTTTTCATGGTTTAGAGTTATGGTTTACCCTACCTCAGATATTAGACAGAGGACCTAGATGAGTTATCATATACTACCATGTGATCTAACCTACCTCAAATATTAGACAGGGGACCTAGATGGTTTATCGCATGCCATGTTAATGAGTTAATGGCCATTAATATTGTAGTCCTATATGATATATGTTTTTATAGCCATATCTTTTATAGTGTATGCTTATGATAAATGATATATGTTTTTATAGTCATATGTTTTATAGTTTATGTTTATGATGTAGTTATATGCCTATGATATATGATGTATGTTTTTAGTAGGTTTTCCTTGTTGGGCATTAGGCTCATTCCTTTATTTTTATTGTGATGCAGGAAAATGAATCTGGAAGGCGGAAGGATTCTTGGTAGCTTGGCTTGTGTGTTGAGGATGAACGAACTGAGTGGACTGCGTGTCGATCGAGGATGACGTTGGTTTTAGTTTTTTTTTTTTAAATTATGTTTCCATGTATTTTCTGCATTTAGTTTTTTTTAAACAATTGAATTAAAGTTTTATGTTTTTCTTTTAAACAATGGGTACCCATGCCATAATTTCTATTATTATGTATTTGATACAATATTTTGAGATTTAATAAAGTTATATTATTTCTTATGTATCTTTCCCAAAATAGTAGCTATGTCTAGTAGTTCTAATGGTCCAAGGTCTTAGAAATAGTTGGGTCATTACAATTAGTTATATGCTCGAGATTTAATAGAAGTTTATATTAAACAAATAATCATGAAAATAAAACATGTAAGCAAAGTGATTGACCAAGTCAAAAAATGATTTCTATTCTTTTATTGATAATAAAATGAGATTACAAAGAATTTGGGTTTTAATTAGGGCATAAAACCCCAACACCATATGCAAAAGTTCAAGAACTTTTGAAGTATTAATTCTTGTGACACGTTTGTGAGAATTTTTCAATTGTTTCCCAAACTGGCAAGGTTCACATTTACCAACAAATTCTTTACCCAATTTGGGTAACCCACGAACTAAACCTGCACTTGCAATCTTTTTCAAAGTTTTGAAATTTATATGACCTATTTTTTCGTGCCATAAATTTGTTGTATTACCTATGGCCGAATGACATGTGAGTGTTGGTGAGAGTGTATAACAATTATCAATAGATCTATATGTTAGGGACGAGTTTCCTAATACGCAGCAGAAAAGTGATGTAGTGCCCCAAAATCCCTAATGAGGTTATGGTTGGATTAGTACGCCGGGATGGCAATAATTGATTTATTATTCCATTAAATGATTATATGCATGATTATGTGAATTATATTATTATATGATAAATGCATGCATGTGGGTCCACTTTTCGTTATAAGGGTATTTTGGTAATTTGGCTCGTTGGGGGCATATTTGTATATTTTCGTGCATGTTGGTGAATTATTGATGAGGCCACATTATAATGAGGATTTGTTCGAGCTATTCGGCATGAGACGATCTTTGAATACTAGTTAGTTGTTTGGTCATAACGAGGTTAATTTCGAGGCTCAGGGTGAGTCTCGGGGTAATTTGATGATTAGTACATTATTGGGAATTAAAGGGCAATAGAATGTAATTTATTAGTATTTGATAATATTGGGAATAACGGGAATCGGAGGACGATAATTATGATTAACGAGATAGGCAGGAAAAGACGGTCTTACCCTTGGTAGCCATAAGAGGTAATTAAATGACCTAGGGGTATTTTTTTCTTTTGACCTAAGGTTATACATCAACTAGAAGGCTGTAGAAAAACTAAACTAAAAACAGAGCAACTGGTTTCTTCTCCCGATCATCATTTCTACTTCTTCTTCCTTTGAATTTTTGAAGCCTAATTGAGGATTCAAGCTAGGGAAGTGAGCTTTGAGGGTCTAGGATTGTGTTCCACCATTGAAGAAGGTTCCATCTTGAGCTTGAGGTAAGATTCTAGCCATGGAAACTCTGGTTATACTCTGTTTTTCATTTGATTTTCAGTTGAGATTTTTTATTTGGATAGTGAGAATTCAAGGAATTTTTTAGCAAAGATTGATTGAGTTTTGATGCCTAGGACTTGTAGGATTGGTTTTTGGGTTCATTTGTGAGTTTGGTTGAGGTTTGGAGTCAATTCATGAAGTTTGGAAAGTGGACAACTCGAAGGGGAAAAACCAGGGCTGAATCACCCTAATCCTAGCGCTACAGTGCCCAAGGGAGGGCGCTACAACGTTGTCCAGGCAAGTCAGCCCTGCTTGTAGCGCCTAGGTGTTATATTATTTTATAATATAATGTAATATTATATTATATTATAATATAATATTTTAGATTAAATAAATGTGACAAAGAGTGTCACATATTATAACATATAATAGAGAGTTACAATATTTAGATATATGAGATATATCCAAATAATGTAACATATTTGGTATTACAAATTTGTAACTTCCAAATATTACCCTTTATTGTGTAAATTTGTTGTTACACAATATTGAGATGAATTTCATAAATCCATATGTGATATGGTTGTTAGAGATATGATTTTAACCCCAATAATATGTTTTGGGAGTTACAAAATCATTTGGGAGGGTTTGAAACCGTTTGGAAAAACAGCACATTTTTTAGTGCTGAAAATGGTCAGTGGCTGCGGCCACTGAATGTTGGTGGCCGCGGCCTGTGGGACAGAGGCTAGTGGCCGCAGCCACTAATGTCTCTGGCCGCGGCCACAGGCCAAAACTGACAAATTTTTCAGTTTTTCAATCTTTGTTGAACGGCTCAAAAAACCCAAATAACTCCCAAATCTCATTTTTAATTCCATATTAATCCAATTAAACATTGGTAACAACCATGGGGGTTGGTGGAATTTGAAATTCAAAGGGTGTCTCTAAACTCTATAAATAGGAGCCTATAGCTCACTTGTAAGACACAACATTTCTATCCATTAGAGCACTTGGCTAGAAACACCTTGAGGCTTGATAATTCTAGAAAGCATTTCCTATAATCTGTGAGAGATCCCTTAGTGCTTAAGTTAGGGGAAAATAAGCTTTTGGACAAAGGTTTCAAACCTTGTTCAAGTTGGTGATCCCCAACACTCTTCACTTTGGTAGTGTGAGTGAGAGTTGTTTATCTTTTGTTTCTTGTTCCTTTCTTTCATTCTATTGCTTTTCATCTTTATATTGTTCTTCTCTATTTACTTGTATTTCTTGTTCAAGAGTTGTAATATTTTCTTTTCTTTTGTTTCAAACACTTTACTTTATTTGTAACATTTTTCTTAGAGTTGTATTTTACTATTCTCTTATTCTTCATCATCTTCTTCATTTTCTTTGTTTATTTGTAATTTTCAGTTATAGAGTTGTAACTCTTTTTAATCAATCATTATTTATTTGTAATATATTGCATAGAGTTGTAATTTATTATTATTTCCATTGAGGCAAATACATAGTTTCCTAACACTAGATGCCAGGGGGCAGCACTGTAGTGCTACCCTGTCCTATTTTGGGCACTTTTGAGGGTTTTTGGCTTGAGGTTTCAATTCCTAAGGCTCGTGATCGAATCTACTAACCGTTTGAGTACGATTCGAGGTTCTGGGAGTGTGGTTTAGGTCAAGAACCTTTTATTTTTTACTTTATTGATGGAGTTCCATATTTGGTTATGACTAGGTGACTGCTAAGGGATTAAAGGACCGATCATTCTCAAGGGTCGTTCTTTTATTATTTGTCGCTCGAACCAGAGGTAAGAAAAATGTACCCAGTATGTGACATGCATGGTTATTAATGAAGCATGTTGAGTGCTCTATATGTGGACATTAATTTCATATTAAATGCTTAGCAATCTTGCCTATCTGTGAATGGCACTGACTTATTAGTCATAATCGACAATGGTGTCAGTATTGAATGTGAAGGTGTGACTCATTAGTCAAGTTTGACAGTAGTATTGAACACTGGTCATATGGTATTGGCTTATGAGTCAAGAACGGTATTAGCGTGTTTAACGCAAGTCGAAAATATTAGATCTAATCGACATAAGCATTATCATCATAAGCATGAAATGCTTGACCGACCTTAAGTTCGATGAAAACAAAAGTGCTTGTCTAAAGGCTAGTTACTTAAATGTCGGGGCCAGAAGGCCCAGGTGACTGCATTGTCACACGACTATGGGTGCGGAGCCCAAGTTTGTGACTTACTCATCAATCATTTATCTGATTCAAGTTTGTGACTCCATACTCACTCATCTGGTTTAAGTTCGTAACTTACTCATCAGTCACTCATCTGATTACGGCTATACGCCCCAACATGATTATTAGAATCTCGATACCATCTGATTAGGGAAACAAGCCCCAGCATGGTTACTAGAATCTTGAAGTGATATTCACTTATCTGATTTGGGCTACAAGCCCAGTATGATTATCATAATCATCACTTGATATTGTATACATGCAGTAATGAGTTTTCTTGTTGAGCCTTGGTCCACGGATGCTATGTGGTTCAGGTAAAGGGAAAGAAAAGCTCACCTAGCCTTGAGTGGAGAGCATAGGTGGTGATGTGTACATATGCGACCACTTGACCACCACGACCAAGGAGTTTCTCAGGGGAACTAGGGGTTAACCCTATATTTTTGCCGCTTAGTTTGGCGGGTTGTAATTTTTACACTGCAATGACCATTTTGGATTGTAAATAACTTGTAAATATTTTTATGGGCCCATGTACAGTTTTATGTTTTAAATAAAATATATCATTTCCTTTTGATCGAGATTTTTCACCTTAGCCTATTAATAACCTAGATGCACGTTTATAACCAAATGAATCGTTTAGCGAGTTAAGCACTATTTAAAGTTCACAGCAACGATCTTGGAGTAACCAGGGCGTTACAACTTGTTATCAGAGCGTGCCAAGGTTTAGGATTCCTGTAGACTGGCTGGGCATGTACACTCGCCACTGAAGACAAACTTGACTCATGGTTTGGTAACTATTTATGTGGTTATATATTTAACTGCTTAAATAAAGTATAAGTGCTTTACCTGTCTACATGAAATATATTAATAAGGCTGGGCCTTGACTACTGCATCATTAACAAGAACGTGCTTATTAGTATTGTTCATTGTGAATTATCAATTGATACGTGTTAAATGCTAAATGCTATGATCATTTATCCATTTGTATATATGTACAATTGTGGAATATGGGTGATTATCTATTGATCTTGGACCATGAGGTGGCAAGAGGTTTAGTTTTAACTGCCTAACTGGCCGCATTGATTGTTTCACCACAGTATAAGTTATAAGAATGATTCCAAGACAGACAAATTCATCAGCTGGCTAGGAAGATCAAGGCCAGAATAACAAACAGGGTCAAGAGAATGACCAGAATCAAATTCAACAACCAGCTCCTGATAACTGGCAGCAACTATTTAGTGATTTACAGGCCAGAGTATTGAGGCAGGAAGAAGAAATCTGCCTCCTGAGACAACAACAAATTCCTACAGGGAACGTTTTACCTGAGGCACCACCTGTAGCGGTGCCAACAGTTGAGCAGCTGCCAGAGGTTGGAAGCAAATGGGAACCTTTTTATGAAAGGTTCGGGAAACAACAACCTCCAGTTTTTGAAGGTAGTGTAGATTCAGCTAAGTCTGAGCAATGGATGAGCATGATTACCCCCATCCTTGACTTCATGAGGGCGTCTGGTAATGAGAGGGTGGCCTATGCCACATACATGTTTCGGGATGATGCCCGAATTTAGTGGGAGGTTATATCCCAGACTAGAAATGTCAATGCCCTGAGTTGGGAAGAGTTTCAGACTTTGTTTAATGAGAAGTACTACGATGATGCCATCAGGGTTGCTAAAGCTGAAGAGTTCATCAGATTACTTCAAGGGAGTTTATCAGTAACTGAATATGCCCTGAAGTTTGATAGATTGGCAAAGTTTTCCATGGAGCTGGTGCCCACTTATGGGACCAGAAGGGAGAGGTTTCTCAAGGGGCTATAGCCTAGATTAGCCTGGGATGTTCGTATCACCACTGTGGTAGGAGTTACTACTTATGCACAGGTGGTGGAGAAGGCGCTCACAACTAAGAGCGCAGAAAACAAGATCTGGCGAGACAATGCAGCCAGAAGAGAGTTGAGGAGAAGAGAGTTGAGGAGGACAGGTCCTCCATTTATGGGTTCAGGTAGGGGTGGACTCCCTAGTGATCGGAAGAGGAAGGTTCCTGACACCTTCCCAACTCCATGTCCTGATAGGCGACCACGTGGTATTACAATGGGCCGCCAGGGTAGCAGTGAGGCCTGGAAGACTTATCCTGAGTGCCCTAGGTGCAAGAGGCGTCATTTGGGAGAGTGTAGGGCAAAGGCCTGCTTCTTATGTGGGGGCAGTGGGTCATTTCAAGAAAGATTTTCCTAAAGCAAGAAAGAAAGAACCCAGAAAGGCGGACAACTTGGCCCTAGCTCGAGTGTTCGCATTGACTCAAGCAAAAGCTGAGGCTTCACCCTCAGTAGTTACAGGTCAGCTTCTTAGTGCTGGAACCCCTTATACTGTTTTGATTGACTCTAGTGCTACACATTCTTTTGTTGCTAGTAGTATTATTGATATACTGTGTAGACCATGCGATTATTATGCTATGGGGTTTGGGACCTTATTACCCACTGGGGAGTTAGTAGTATCCAGGAGATGGGTCAGATCTTTTCTAGTGACAGTGGAGGGCAGAGAGTTTTCATTGGATTTGATAGAGTTAGTTATGACTGACTTTGACATGATTCCGGGTATGGATTGGTTAGTAAAGTATGGGGCAACCATAGATTGTAGAAGGAAGATGGTCATTGTTGAGCTTGAAGGTGAGGATCCTTTTGTGTTTGTTGGCATTGTGCATGGACCCCGTATACCTATGATTGTTTTGAGGGCTAGAGATCTATTGCAAGGAGTTTGCATTGGATTCTTAGCCAATGTGGTTGACACCACTCATGTCATGCTAGTGAAACCAGAAGAGACCAGACTAGTCTATGAGTTTCTGGATGTGTTTCTAGAAGATTTACCAGGATTGCCACCGCACAGAGAGATTGAGTTTGTGATAGAACTGGCACCAAGGACGGAGCCAGTGTCTAGAGCACCTTATAGAATGGCCCCAGCAGAGTTGAAAGAATTGAAAGTACAGTTGCAAGAGCTGTTAGACTTGGGTTTTATCAGACCTAGTTTCTCACATTGGGGTGCACCAATTTTGTTTATGAAGAAGAAAGATGGTTCTGTGAGGATGTGCATTGATTACAGAGAACTGAATAAGTTAACAATTAAGAACAAGTATCCTTTGCCAAGGATAGATGATTTGTTTGATCAGTTGCAAGGTAAAAGGGTATTCTCAATGATAGACCTTCGTTCTGGTTATCATCAGTTGAGGGTCAAGGAGAGAGACATACCAAAGATTGCTTTTCGCACTAGATATGGGCATTATGAGTTCTTAGTCATGTCTTTTGGATTGACTAATGCCCCAGCTGCTTTTAAGGATTTGATGAACAGGGTGTTCAAGGATTATTTAGACCAGTTTGTGATCATCTTCATCGATGATATTCTGGTTTATTCTCAGTCAGAGTCAGAACATGAACATCATTTGTGATTCGTTCTACAGAGATTGAGGGAGCACATATTGTTTGCAAAATTCAAAAAGTGTGAATTCTGGTTATCTCAAGTATCTTTCCTTGGGAACATTGTCAGTAAGGAGAGGATTAAAGTAGATCCAGCCAAGATTGAGGTAGTCAGAGATTGGCCAAGGCCAAATAATGCTTCTGAGGTTAGAAGTTTCCTTGGATTGGTAGGTTATTACATACGTTTCGTGGAAGGGTTTTCTAAGATTGCTACTTCATTGACTGAGTTGACACGTAAGAATCAGAAGTATGTGTGGTCAGACAGGTGTGAGAACAACTTTCAGGATCTGAAGCATAGATTGATTACAACTCCAGTTATGAGCCTTCCAACAGACCAGGAGAAGTTTGTGATATACTGTGATGCCTCACATTAAGGTTTGGGTTGTGTTTTGATGCAGGTAGGAAAGGTGATTGCTTATGCCTCACGTCAGTTAAAGGAGTATGAGCAGAGATATCCCACTCGTGATTTATAGTTGGCGGTTGTGGTCTTTGCTTTGAAGGTATGGAGGCATTGCCTTTATGGGGAGAAGTGTGAGAGCTATACGACCACAAGAGCCTGAAGTACTTCACGCAGAAAGATTTGAATATGAGACAAAGGCGTTGGATGGATTTAGTAAAAGATTATGATTGTGAGATCTTGTATAATCCAAGAAAGGCCAATGTGGTAGCTGATGCTTTAAGCCGGAAGGGTCCGGGACAGATTTATAGTGCGAGGCTGATAGCGAGAGAGTTAGCAGAAGATATGGCCAATATTATGTTACAGTCTACACTGTTGGAAAGAATCAAAGAGGGTCAGTTGGGTGATCCACATCTGACCAAGATCAGAGACGATGTTTTGGCTGGATTATCTAGAGATTATACAGTGTCTGAGATGAGTTTGTTGAGATACAAGGGTCGGATATGTGTTCCGTTAGACACTGCTATGAGGCGAGAGATTCTGGATGAACACTACGACAATTATGCCCATATATTACATTAAAATATCACATATTTTAAGAAGTGCTATTGTCGCATGCTAATAGAAAAGGCACGGACATTTTTTTAAAATGAAATGAAAACATTAGGCGACAAATGAAATACACTCAGGCGCCAAATGAAAGACAAAAGCAAAAGAAAAAATTACTTATTGCTGAAGAAGAGAGGCTTGGGCGTTGGTGAGCTTTGGAGGCTGGTTCATTATGTGAAGGCTGGCTAAACTTCAGGATGATGCAATTGGACAGCTGGCCAAAGGAGAAGCATCTTGTGATGCTTGGAGATGTGCCAGGCGTGACAGCTGGCGTGGACTGCTGGCTGAGAAAGGGAACCGTGGACTGAGGAGGCATGGACCGAAGGAGTTGCTGAAACATCAGGGAGTTAGGACCAGGTGGCGTGGACTGCAGGCTGAGCAAGGGGCGGCTGGCAGGAGGATAACTTGGGCCTGGTGAGCTTGTGAAGGAAAATGCCAGATTTTTACAACCTTTTCTTTGAAAATGCCATTTCTTCTCCTTCAATTTTCTTACTTTTCAATAGCAAAAATACACCAAATTCCCTAACAAAATAAACATAAACTAAATCATAATAAAATATTTCCATTATAAAATAAATTAAGTTAATTATTTGAAAATATTAATTATAACTTAATTTATATTTAACATTTAAATTCAAGATTACAACATTTTTTACCTCAAACTAAACAATAATAATTCAAATAATTAACTACAACATTTTACAACAAAATAATTATAAAAACACACAAAAATCTATAAAATTAAAATAAAGCTAATAAATTCAAAAAGTAATTAAAACTTAATAATTTAATTAAAAACTTAAGAACTAAATCATTTTTATGTTAAAAAGTGTGGTAAAATAAATCTAATTTATAGAGTTATCACTTATCCCTAATCTCTAAGGTTTCTAAGGTTGAATCCCTAATAACCCTTCACGCCTCCTTTGTTTCTGTCTCACACTCAGTCACTTGGTTCTCTCTCCTTCATGCTCTCTCTCTATCTCTCTCTCTATCACACACAATCTCTTGGGTCTCTCTCATTCATACCGATACTCTGTATTCCTTCCCATTGAGCCGCTGAAGCACACCATGGCGACACCGATGCTGAAACACACCACAACATCGTCCCTTGTGGTGTGGTAGCCGTTGAGCCACTGAAGAACCAAGCGTGCTAGCCGCTGAACTACTGAAGAGCCAGGCAACGTATTGAGCTGCTAAAGAACTAGGCAGTCACTGAAGAACTAGGCGACGTTCTACACCAATTTGCAAACCTCCGTTTGTCTCCGAGGTAATGTTTATTTTTTCATATTTCAATTTAATATCAAGAAAATACTTTGAATATAATCAGGATATATATAAATATATATTTGTTTATGTTGGAGCCAAACTTGCTGGTTCGTGTTGAATATTGAAGAATCTGTTTGAAGAGTTGTTCTTAATTTGTTTCTGTGCATACTAACTATTTGTTTAATTGTTTTTCCTTATTTTGAGTGGATAAGGGTTTTATTATTGGTTCTATATATCTATAGCTAGCTCTTTATAATGATCTCATGCTACTTAGTTAATAAAAGTATCTGATTTAATTAATTAATAAAGCAAACCTGATATGCCATTGATGAAGGGAGATATTTGTAATGACTTGAAGATTATATAGTAAGGTTAAAATTTGTAAATAAGTACATATATACCACAGAAAGAATTGTAGTAAAACCTAATAAAAAAGAAGACCTTGAAAAACGTACAATAAAAGAATATAAAAACCAATATCAATACATAAGCGTGGAGCATATATATATACATAAGCGTGGAGCATATATATATATTATCAAACTATAGCCCCATAAAACTAGACCCATTATTGAGTCTGTGACCACAAAATTGCAATCGTAGATTTCATCAAAATATATAATATATATATATTTATATATATTGCACTTTTTACCATGTTTTCAGTAAACTTTTTTCTTAATAGGAATATATTCTTATCAATGCTAGGGTCACTAATTATGTGTCGTTTATCTTTCAGAATTACAGGGATTTGACTGGCACTTCTTGGTCGCTCATAAACTTCTTAATTACTTTCTTGTTGCTACTGAATTTGGTAACTATTTTATGCTGTTTCAATATTTATCTTTGTTTACCAATATTTTTTTTTATGTGTTTCAGACAACAGAAGGTAGTGAATCTAACTATTTAATCAACATTGTTAAATCAGATTAAGGTTGAACCATACTTAGAGGGGGGTTGTATATATCTAGTGGGTGAGTTTCTCTAATGTTCTTTGCTCTAAGAAGATTATTTAGTACTTATTCTTGAAAAATTGTGATTTTTCAAATGTTGGGAAAACAATTGCAGGAAAGATTTTGTCATAAGTTTTAGGCTATTCCTTTTCTCACTGGTTTGTATTTTGACTTTCTCAGTAGGCTTATCATTGCCAAATCATCGAACTCCAATTAGATCATTAGATTTTTAGATTTTCTATTCTACAATGGAATTTCGGTCTTAATTATTTGTGTTATATATATATATATATATTTATTCATAAGTCTTATTCTGTTTACCTTGTCCTAAGATTTATGATGTTTGTTTTCTTTGTGCATTTTGATACCATAATGCTTAAATTCGTTTATGCATGTTTTGTGACGTAGAGGGGGATGACAGCGGAACAGATGAGATAAAACTATAATGGTGACATAACACACAACAATAATTCAGTATGGCATTTCTAAATTCATGTTCTGTTTTAGTGCCTGTTACCGGTATTGCTTTTAATCTCTATGCTTTGTATTTGTTTATTTGCTTATGTGTCTAACTGAAGCAGTATATTGGTTTGAGAGATTGTGTACTCCTATCATATTGGTTTGAGAGATTTTGTACTCTTGTCATATTGGTTTGAGAAATTTTGGGGTATTTTATATCTGTTCTCAGTTGTAATTTCTCAGATTTGGTATAAGTTAAAAAATAAAAGTTTTATTAAAAAAAGTGATTTGATTTGGGTTCAGGGTGTTGCTCTATCTTCCTGAAGAAAACCCAGAGATTGTCATTAATATCAAGTTTTTTTTTCTATCCAAGTGTAAGAGTATTTTATTTTTATATTTTTGCTCTGCTATGACCAGGGGATGCAGTGCTTAGTTTATCATTAATGGTGTTATGTGTTCTTGTTTTGTTTGATTCAGAAATGGAACAGTTATAAATCGATGGGTCCCATTTAGAGTTGCATGAAGCAACAATTGTAAAAAACAAGAGCATCAATGAAAAACATGATAAACAATTGTGGCATTCGAGATGGATGTTATCCATGCAAGAAGGCCTGAAGGGCAGTTCTTTTGTCAAGGGATATGGATTTTGCATGACCTTCAGGGATCCAACTGGAGCCGTTCAAGTAAGTTCCTAGACTATATGTTTCATCTACTCCAAAAATTGAGACACTGCTGAGTTTTATATTTATTATTATTATTATTTATGTACATATTTGTAAGCTTTGTTTTGGTTACATAGTTTGATTGATTTGAATTGTTAATGGAATTTATTTATTCTGTAATAAAAATGTTACTCTTTATACAATATGTTTTAACAAGATTTTGTTGATGGTGAAGGACTTTGCTTGACAAACTGAAATTTTATGGATTTTTTTGTTTTTTCTTTAGTCAAAATTTCAACAGCTAGGATGTTTGTTAGAAATAGTTGTGTAATTAGTTTTGATTGTTAGTTCTGTTAAGAAGTTGTTAGCTGATTAGTTACTAATTAGAAGTTAAATCTTTTTTAACAGTAACATATATAAAAGCTACTCTGTACAGTTTTGCAAGCAACGTTTTCATTCAATACATAATTTTCTTCATTTCTTAACTCTGGTTTCTCCAACTAATACAATATATGTTTATTCATTTATAGGCCCGACTAATCAATCTAGTAAATCAAACGGGTATTTGAGAATTCATTGTGTTAAATAGCTCATATAAAAATCAAGTATAATTATGTATCTATTATATATATTCATTTTATGTTTGATGAGAACATTATTAGTCATTTTTTTTTCTCACAATTGTTTTTATATATGGGTAGCTCATATCAATAGAATATATATATATAAATATATATATCGATTTATTGGGATGAAAGAGTTTCGGTTAGAAAGCATATTTCTTCATCACACCTACATGTATTGTGGCTGTAGGCATTCATACACATGTGCATATGTTCTACTGGTGGGAACAGGTACACTTTATATTTTAATAGTCAATAATAATTTTTTTCCCCTAAGCCCCAATAAATATACTTAATTTTTAGTATTTATTTGTGTATAGATATCTTACTTCCAGTTATGATTGTTTCTATAAGACATAGGAAACTAATGGAGAAGAATCTCATGAACCCATGAACCCGTTTTCTGCAAAAAAGAGTTTCAACTTGTTAGAATTCCTCCATACTCAATTCTGACTGTAGTTAAAGGAAGAAGTAGCTTCATGAGCTTGATTTATTGTAGTTGTAGTTTTCCTCTGCTTTCAAAATACAGGTGAAGTTGAACTGTGGTGTGTGCCTCTCTGACGTCTCCACTCTCTCAAGAGAGTTCTCTTTAAGGGCTATTCTATTGGTGATTATGTTATGGGTCTGATTTTTTTATTTATTTTATAATATGAACAATGAGTGTGATTATTAATATGGGTTTGTTAATGGTTGATTTTATGATTGTTTCTAAGATTTTTGCACTGATTTTTCTTGGAATATTTTTTAAACAAAATTTGATATAAAAACAAGACTAGTGGTTAATCTGGTGGGTGTGATTGATATGTTTTGACTATCTCATCTATGTATTGGCTCATATTAGTTTTTTTGGTACCAACTGAGTTTCCTTTTTATAAGTTGTCTTTAGTCTTGCATACTTTTAGTTTGAGTATGAATCATTTAATTTTCTTATGTAGTTGAGCAGACCGACCTCGAAAGGAAACAAGAACAAAATGAATTATAGATTGGATGGGAGCTATCTTCAAATTTTTGTGCATTTGATTATATTTTGTTGTTCACTATTTAAGTAAACACATGTAAAGGACTAGTAGTTTGTTATGTCTTGTGTATATTTCAAAACTTCACCTAACAATTTTATGAAGTGGTGATAGTTATAGTTTAGATTGAAATTTGTAACTGATTTGAATTAGTTAATGTTCATTGATATAATTCTCATAGTTTTTTAGATACAATAAGTTTTAAATTGGTTGATCAATTAATACATTAACATATTGAGTGCAAAATAAAAAATGTTACAAATAATAAATAAAAATGGTATTATAATTTGAGTTTTTAAAATATTTTTATTTTTCTATATACATATTATAAGCGTAACAAAAAGTTATAATATATATAATATAATAATTTTAAAAGGTTATAAAAATGGTCTGTAATTATGGAAAATGTTTAATATTCACTATAAATTTATGAGTAATTATACTAAGTAATTGTTATTGTTTTAATACTATAACTACTAAAGAAATGTTATGGAATAGTTTACTGTATCAGTGGAAATAACATCTGAAAATTGTTATGGAAAAGTCTGGACTTTTAATAACAGGGGCTACGTTAGCTTTTCTAAAAGCGTTATAAATACTTTCAGTTAACAGTTTTTAAGTGTTATAAAATATTTTTTTTTCCTGTAATGGAATCTCATATTACTCCTTACTCTTTGCATCCAGGCACCACGAAGATGTACCAGGATGTGAGATCATTGTATTGGTAGCCTGGGATGAAGAGGGATGTAGTGAAGTATGTAGCTAAGTACTTGACATGTCAACAGGTCAAGGCCGAGCATCAGAGGCCAGCAGGGTTATTGCAGCTTCTAGACATCCGAGAGTGGAAATGGGAAGACATCACGATGGATTTCGTGGTGGGGTTACCCAGGAATGTTGGTTAACATGATTCAGTATGGGTTATTGTGGATCGTTATACCAAGTCAGCTCACTTCTTACCAGTGAGGAATACATATACAGTTGACCAGTACGCATATCTCTATGTGAGAGAGATCGAGTGCCTCCATGGAGCACCGAGTTCGATCGTGTCAGATCGGGACCACACTTTCACTTCCAAGTTTTGGGGGAGTTTACAGAAGGCCATGGGAACACAGTTGAAGTTCAGTACTGCTTATCATCCTCAGACAGATGGACAATCTGAGAGGACGATTTAGATATTAGAGAACATCCTGCGAGCATGTGTGGTGGACTTTGGTGGATCCTGGAGTAAGTATCTACCTTTGATAGAGTTTTCCTACAACAATAGTTATCGGTCTACCATTGGGGTGGCAACTTATGAGATGCTGTATGGTAGGAAATGCAGATCTCCCATTTTTTGGGATGAGACATGGGAAGAAGATACTTGGGTCCTGAGGAAGTTTAGAGGACTAGTGAGGCCATTGAGAAGATTAGAGCTCGGATGCTTTATTCTCAGAGTAGGCAGAAAAGTTATGCAAATCCTAAACGTAGGAATGTAGAGTTCCAAGTGGGAGACTATGGGCCTGTTTGGCATTGTTTTCTGTTTTTTGTTTTCAAAATTTTGTTCTCAGAAATGATAACAGAAAACTGTTTTTGTAGTTTTCAAAAAATAAGAGTTTTTTGGTTAATGTTTTCTAAAAATAATTTTTTTAGTTTTATTTTTTTTAAATCTTAAATAAAAAATTAACAAATATATTTACAAAGAGAAAAATATTTTAAAAATTTGTAATAAATAATGAGATAAAATAATTTGAAAGAAAAAATTATGAAATATAAGAAGTAAAGTTAGGAAAAAAAATTTGAGAACAACAGAAAATAACTTTTTGTTGTTCTCAAAATTTTCTGTTTTTTGTAACTTTGTTTTTAAAAATTATTTTCTAAAAACAATGCCAAACACCCCTACTTGTTTTCAAAAAACAATTTTTAGCTTTTAAAAACAAAAAATAGTTTTTTAGTTAAGGTGCCAAACACCCTCTATGTCTTCCTTAGAGTCTCGCCATGGAAAGGGGTGAGGAGATTTTGGAAGAAGGGCAAGTTGAGCCCTAGATTTGTAGGTCCATTTGAAATCCTGGAGAGGATTGGTCAGGTGGCTTATAGGTTGGCCTTACCACCGCCATTGTCAGCCGTGCATAATGTATTTCATGTTTCATCTCTTCAGAGGTATGTATCTGATGTGACTCATGTTTTGAGTTACGAAGATCTGGAGCTTGAGGCAGATCTCTCCTATGAGGAACAGCTAATCCAGATACTTGATAGAAAGGACAAGGTCCTCATGAATAAAATGATACATTTGGTTAAATGTATTATGGAGGAACAACAATGTCGAGGAAACGACTTGGGAGCTGGAATCAGATATGCAAATCACTATCCCAAACTGTTCAGGTAAATTTCAGGGACGAAATTTCTGTAAGGAGGGGATAGTTGTAATGCCCCAAAATCCCTAATGAGGTTTAATGGTCGGATTAGTAGGCAGGGAGGGCCATAATTGATTTATTATGCCATTAAATGATTATATGCATGATACTATGAATTATATTATTATATGATGATAAATACATGCATGTGGGTCCACTTTTCGTTATAAGGGTATTTTGGTAATTTGGCCCGTTGGAGGCATATTTGTATATTTTCGTTCATGTTGGTGAATTATTGATGAGGTCACATTATAATGTGGATTTTTTCTAGCTATTCGGCATGAGACGATCTTTGAATACTAGTTAGCTGTTTGGTCATAACGGGGTTAATTTCGGGGCTCGAGGTAAGTCTCGAGGTAATTTGATGATTAGTACATTACTGGGAATTAAAGGGTAATGCTATATGATTTATTAGTATTTGAGAATATTGAGAATAACGAGAATTGGATGACGATAATTATGATTAACGAGATAGGTGGAAAAATACGGTTTTACCCTTGGTAGCCTTAAGAGGAAATTAAATGACCTAGGGGTATTTTTGTGTTTTGACCTAAGGTTATATATCAACTAGAAAGCTGTAGAAAAACTAAACCAAAAATAGAGCAACTAGTTTCTTCTCCTGATCATCATTTCTACTTCTTCCTTTGAATTTTTGAAGCCCAATTGAGGATTCAAGCTAGGGAAGTGAGCTTTGAGGGTGTAGGATTGTGTTCCACCACTGAAGAGGGTTCCATCTTGAGCTTGAGGTAAGATTCTAGCCATGGAAACTTTGGTTATACTCTGTTTTTCATTTGATTTTCAGTTGGGATTTTTGATTTGGATAGTGGGAACTCAAGGAAGCTTTTAGCAAAGATTGATTGGGTTTTGATGCCTAGGACTTGTAGGATTGGTTTTTGGGTTCATTTGTAAGTTTGGTTGAGGTTTGGAGTCAGTACATGAAGTTTGGAAAGTGGAGAACTCGAAGGGGAAAAACCAGGGTTGAATCACCCTGGTTCTAGCGCTACAGCGCCCAAGGGAGGGCGCTACAGTGTTGTCCAGGGCAAGTCAACCCTGCTTGTAGTGCCTAGGCGCATGGGGGGCAGCGCTGTAGCACTCCCCTATTTTTCTAGTGTCCTATTTTGAGCACTTTTGAGGGTTTTTGGCTCGGGGTTTCAATTCCCAAGGTTCGGATCGAATCTACTAATCGTTTGAGTAAGATTCAAGGTCCCGGGAGTAAGGTTTAGGTCAAGAACCTTTTATTGTTGATTTTATTGATGGAGTTCCATATTTGGTTATGACTAGGTGACTGCTAAGGGATCAAAGGACCGATCGTTCTCAATGGTCGTTCTTTTATTATTTCTCGCTCGAACAAGAGGTAAGAAAACTTCACCTAGTATGTGACATGCATGGTTATTAATGAAGCATGTTGAATGATCTATATGTGGACATTGATTGCATATTAAATGATTAGAAATCTTGCTTATCTGTGAATGAGACTGACTTATTAGTCAGAATTGGCAATGGTGTCAGTATTAACTGTGAACTTGTGACTCATTAGTTAAGTTCGGCAGTAGTACTGAGCACTGGTCGTTTGGTATTGACTTATGAGTCAAGAACGGTATTAGTGTGTTTAACGCAAGCCGAAAAGATTAGATCTAATCGACATAAGCATTATCGTCATACGCATGAAATGCTTGACCGACCTTAAGTTCAATGAAAACAAAAGTGCTTGTCTAGTCTAAAGGCTAGTTATTTAGAGTTAGGGCGAGAAGGTCCAGGTGATTGCATTGTCACACGGCTATGGGTTCGGAGCCCAAGTTCATGACTTACTCATCATTCACTTATCTGATTCATGTTTGTGACTCCATAGTCACTCATCTAGTTTAATTTTGTGACTTACTCATCAGTCACTAATCTGATCAGGGCTATACGCCCCAGCATGATTATTAGAATCTCGATACCATCTAATTAGGGCAACTAGCCCTAGCATGGTTACTAGAATCTTGAAGTGATATTCACTTATTTGATTTGGGTTACAAGCCTATATGATTATCATAATCATCACTTGATATTGTATACATGTAGTAATGAGTTTTCTTACTGAGCCTTGGCTCACGGGTGCTATGTGGTGCTGCAGGTAAAGGGAAAAAAAAGCTCACCCAAACTTGAGTGGAGATCTTAGGTGACGATGTGTACATATGCGGCTGCTTGACCACCATGTCCAAGGTGTTTCTCAGGGGAACTAGGGGTTAATCCTATATTTTTGCCTCTTAGGTCTGCGGGTTTTTTACACTGTAATGGCCATTTTGGATTGTAAATAACTTGTAAATATTTTTATGGGCCCCGTACAATTTTATGTTTTAAATAAAATATATCATTTCCTTTTGATTGAGATTTTTCACCTTAGCCTATTAATAACACCTAGATGCACATTCATAACCAAATGACTCGTTTACTGAGTTAAGCATTGTTTAAAGTTCACAGTGGCGGTCTTGGAGTAACCAGGGTGTTACAAATGATGGGTTGGCCTAGTGTACAACAAAAATTTTGTAACATATTTAAACTACTTTTAAATATGTGGTTCCATTAATATACATTAATCAAAAACAAGAAAAGAATAAAGAACATACCTCTTGATGCCTATTAAGTGTCCTTGTTATCTTTTCGTAAAATAAACGATCTTCCTATCCAAGTTGCTCCCAGTTACTCACACCAAGATCTTCCACAACGTTCTCTACACTTCAAGAAGTGCATGGACACTTAGAGAATAAATGATGATATATTTATAATTCAACTTGATGTACTCAACACATGAGATCAAGAGAATATGCCTGAGATTGGTTCTGTGTCTTTTTTTAGGGTGAGATGGAAAGTATCGTTCTTTTCTTAGAGCGAATAAATTCAGTATCTTATTATTTTCTAATAAGTCTAACTTAAATAGAAAAATATTTAAAAAATAAATATGTAACCAATTACAATTTTTCTTTTAATTTATTAATTATCTTATTAATGAAAATATCAAATCTAACTTTTTGAATTTTTCATTGATTAATTAATTAATTAAATAAATAAAAGTGAAAATCCATTCTTAATTTCTATAGCTGCATGCCGACTGTGTGCGTCGTATAATACTCTATAAAATAGGGATATTTATTTTCACAACTATTATTTAATTATTATAATCATGTAAACATCAAAATTAA
Source organism: Humulus lupulus (assembly GCF_963169125.1). Classification (NCBI taxonomy): domain Eukaryota; kingdom Viridiplantae; phylum Streptophyta; class Magnoliopsida; order Rosales; family Cannabaceae; genus Humulus; species Humulus lupulus. Next base: position 147,595,832 of record NC_084794.1, on the reverse strand, counting down.
CTTTGGACTTATCCATTAATTAATTAATTAAATAAATAGAAGTGAAAAAAAAATCCAATTTTGATTTTTTATGTGCTACTCGCTGAAGTGAGTCCCTGGGACTGCTTGGTGTGTGTAACTTCCTACAAAATAGGGTCTAAGATTTTTTTTCACAATTATTTAATTATTTATTCAAACTACCTTATGAGATAGAATCCAACAATCTCATAATTAATTCAAATTTGAATCTATTATCTTTTTAACTAATTATCACATATAATTAATTATTTGAATAAATATTAATCTTTTAAATTCAAATCCAATTTGAACTTATCAGATTATTATCTCCCGCTCAAATAAAGATATTTAATTAATCCTACTAATTAATTATAACAAATTTGAATTAAATATCAATTTCAAAATTTTGATATATATTTTATTATAATTTCGAAAATTATAATAAATTAATTATTTATATAATTTCGAAAATTATACAATAATTAATTTTGATAATTAAAACTATTTTGTAATTAGTTAATTAATCACTATTACCACATAATTGCATATTTCGCCCGAAGAACAAATTTCTACTTAAATGTCTTTTTACCATTTTACCATTTATATCAACTCTTGCCTTGAATAATGTTGATAGAGCAGGTGTGGGGACCTATGGACCTATAATTTCAAGCTCCAATAAATTTGTGATTTTTAATTAAACTCCTTAATTAAATAACCTTAATTTATTAATCTCATGATTACTCCTCTATAAATATGAGACTGCACTCTTATAATCATAGACATTTCATTTACTGAGTATTTTATAAGAATAAAGCGTCCATTGATATAATCATTACATACAAATTAACCATCTAATAATGGTTCATAATTAACAAGGAATAAAATTATTGCTTGACCTTTTTAATTATATCTTGTTTCCTTAAGTACCATCGACTTTACTAGTGAAGGTTAGTTCATAACCAAATTATGCATTTGAGCTCAATAACCTTTCGGTCCCAAAAGTCAACCCTTAAGAGAACCAATATTCAATCTCTTATAAGAAGGTATAGATTCCGTATTTGTATACTTTGTTCCCAGCCATTTACATTAATGAGTTCCCAAAACAAAAGTTTCTAGCCTGGTCATTCTGGCAAACCCTAACAAGTGAATCGAAGAACTCATATAACATAAATAGGAGTTCATAGTAACTTCAGGATTGAGATCTATTTGTATATGATCATTAGTTGATATATTTAATTAATATTTCGAAATGGTATTGAACTAAGTATTAATAAACATATCTGGTCCAGTTCTATATATTCTCTAATATACAAAGCACCTCCACTAAAGTTTCCTACTACACTAGTAATCAGGATCTAGATCACATTTATTCATAATACTAGTGGACCGTACTTGCAGTAATTAATCTAAAGATTCCATAACTTTATTTTACTATTAACTATTCAAGTTCATTTATCTCAAAGACAATCCTCACATACCAATACGTGGTTGAGATCACATATATGAACTTAGGAATTTTTCTGATATTTACTTAATATTATCACAGAATAATATAGTCCATAAAATATATGCATAACAAATTTAATTAATTTATTTATTTCTTGAAACAATGTCTTCTACATATGCTTTCAGGGCACAATTCCCAACAATCTCCCACTTTCCCTAAAGAAAATGAGGCATCTCTCTCATTCCCATGTTTCTTACATGCTCATTAAAAGATTTCATGGATAAAGTCTTTGTGAAAGGATCTGCAAGATTATGCTCTGAAGCTATCTTCATAACTGCAACATCTCCTCGATGAACTATCTCTCTGATCAAGTGATACATCCTCTCGATGTGCTTTCCCCTCTGGTGACTCTGTGGTTTCTTTGAGTTAGCTACTGCCCCACTGTTGTCACAGTATAGGACTAGTGGCTCATCCACATCTGGCACTACTTCCAGATTGGAATAAAACTTCTTGAGCCACTCAACCTCCTTAGCTACTTCACAAGCTGCTATATACGTGACTTCCATTGTGGAGTCTGCAATGCTGGGTTATTTAATACTTCGCCAGACTACTGCTCCTCCTCTAAGAGTAAACACTGATCCAGAAGTCAATTTTTGACTATCTTTATCTGATTGAAAATCAGAATTAGTGTAACCAGTGGGGTTCAGGTCTCCACCTGAATATAAAAGCATATAATCTCTAGTATTTTTAAGATACTTGAGAATATTATACACTGCAATCAAATGACTCAATCCAGGATTGGATTGATAACGACTGACTATCCCTACTGCATAACAAATGTCAGGTCTTTTACACAACATGGCGTACATTAGATTACCTACCGCTGAGGCATAGGGATATTGTCTCATATCTTCCTCAACCTGAGGTGTTTTGGGCCATTGCTCCTTGGAAAGGACTACTCCAGAATGGGTTGGCATATCACCCTTTTTGGAGTTTTGCATATTAAAGCGTTCTAGCACCTTATCAATATAAGTTGCTTGAGACAGTGCCAAAGTCTTGTTCTATCTATCTCTAAGAATTTGAATGCCCATAACATACTTGGCTTCTCCCAAATCTTTCATTTGGAATTGTTCAGCTAACTAGTTCTTTACTTATGATAATGATGTTACGTCATTGCCAATCAGTAATATATCATCAACGTAAAGAACGAGGAATACACCATCTTTGATTTGTTTATAGAAACATGATTTGTCAACGTTTTGTTCAAAACCAAACATTTTAATTGTGTCATCAAATCTAAGATTCCAAGATCTAGAAGCTTGTTTGAGTCCATAGATGGACCTAAGAAGCTTGTTTGAGTCCATAGATGGACCTAAGAAGCTTGAAAACTTTTTGCTCTTGACCTTTTACTTCAAACCCTTCTGGTTGAGACATGTAAATGGTTTCGTCAAGGTAGTTATTCAGAAAAGTTGTTTTGACATCCATTTGCCAAATCTCATAATCCATGCATGCAGCAATGGATAAGAGTATACGAATGGATTGTAGCATGGCTACAAGAGAAAAAGTTTATTCATAATTAACCCCTTATTTCTGTGTGTAGCCTTTGGCTACAAGCCTTGCTTTGAAAGTCTCTACATTCTCATACACTCCTCTTTTCTTCTTCAATATCCACTTGCAACCAATGGGTTTGATATTCTCAGGTGGATCTTCAAGAACCCAGACGGAATTGGAATACATCGATTCCATTTCTTGGTTCATGGCGCCTTGCCATTTGTCCTTGTCAGAATCATTCATTGCATCTTTAAATGTCAATGGATCGTCTTTGTTTATGTCAGACACAAGCATTTGAACTTTGTGTTCATAGCGTATGGGTTGCTTACTAACCCTCCCACTGTGACGAGGCTCTCTACTATTCTGACTATAACTAGCAGTTTCCTCTTGCCATTTTTCATTGGTTGTTGCTGGTGACTTTGCAACTTCATTCGAGACCATCTCCTCCAGTACAACCTTACTGTGAGGTTTGTGGTTATTAACATAGTCATGTTCAAGGAAATGTGCATTTTTCGATACAAATGTTTTATTTTCTTTGGGACTATAGAAAATTCCACCTCTAGTCTCTTTGGAATAGCCCATAAACATGCACACTTCAGAGCGTGATTCCAACTTCCTGATCTTTCCTTTTAGCACATGTGCAGGACACCCTCAAATGCAAAAATAGTGTAAACTAGGTTTGCAACCATTCCATAATTTCATGGGTGTCTTCAGGATAGACTTAGATAGAACAACATTCAATATGTATAGAGCACATTGAATCGCATACCCCCAGAATGACAGTGGTAATGATGAGAAGCTCATCATTGATCTAACCATATCTAGTAACGTTCTGTCCTGTCTTTCTAAAACACCATTTTGATGTGGTGCTCCAGGTGCTGTGGGTTGGGATTGAATACAATGCTCATGCAGATGGTCCTCGAATTCAAAATCAAAGTACTCTCCTCCTCGATTAGATCGAAGAACTTTCAGTTATTTACCTAATTGCTTTTTAGCCTCTGCTCGAAATTCTTTGAACTTTCCAAAAGTTTCAGATTTTCTTTGCATTAAGTATAGGTAACCATATCTTGAATAATGATCAACAAAAGTGATAAAGTATTCATAACCTCTTCTTGCTTGTACATTAAGTGGACCGCAAACATTCGTATGTACCAGCTGAAGTGGTTTTGTAGCTCTTGAACCTTTAGTAGAGAAATGCCTCTTGGTCATCTTGCCTTTTAGACAGGATTCACAAACAAGTAGAGATCCAATAGATAGTTCTCTTACAGGACCATCCTTTACAAGCCTATTAATTCTATCTAGACCAATATGGTCCAATCTCAAGTGCCACAGATATGTTTCACTATCGGAATCAGTCTTTTGTTGTTTAATAGATATAGGAATAGTTGTTTTAAATAATTCAGAATTATAAGCAGATTTCTCTTTAGCTTGCAGTTTATAAAGCCCATCAATAGATTTTGCAGAACATATCTTAAAACCATATCTCGAAATAACAATCAAATTATTATTAATTTTTTTTAAAACCTTGTTCATGCAACATAGAAAAAAATATTAAGTTTCTAGAAAATCCAGGAATATAATAAACGTTCTCTAAAATAAGAAATTTATTCTTCTCAAATTCTAGACGAGTTGTTCCAATTGCTATTGTAGAGACAATCTGACCACTTCCTACCCTCATAGTCACCTCTCCATCAGCAAGCTTCCTCGTCGAACTAAGAATCTGTAGAGAAAAACAAACATGGTTAGTGGCTCCTGAATCTACTATCCAGGATGAGGAATTGTCTTCCACTAAACAAGCTTCTAGCACAAGTAAATTAAATTTACCTTTCTTTTTCTCTTTCAGGTCAGCGAGATACTTTGGACAATTTCTCTTCCAGTGACCATCTACTCCACATTGAAAACAAGTCCCTTTAGGGGTCTTTTTTTTTGGAGCTCTTGGTGTTCTTGTTCTCTTTGCCTTTGGATGACTTGTTAGGCTTCTTTGAATTATTTTCTTTTTCTTTCTCTTTGTCCTTTCCATATCCATTTTTCCTCTTTTTTGTTTTAGCCTTTGAAGAGGATGGGCTAGAATCAGCAACATTTTCCTCTCCTTCTTTCTCAGAACCTTTGTTAAGAGATTCATAAGTTTGCAACTCATTCAACATCTGTGTCATGTTATATTTTAATTTGTTCCTGACATTGTTGGTTGTGAAACCTTTAAAAGATGGAGAAAGTGATTCAAGTATAATTCTCACTTGAGTACTTTCATCAATGATTGCCCCATGGATAATGGCATCGTGCATTATATTGATCATGTTTAATACATGTTCTCTGACAGAAACTCCTTTCTTCATTTTCTTGGTCATGTAGGATCTGGTGGCCTCATGTCTGCACTGATCTGATTGCTGCCCAAACATATCTTGAAGGGAATCACAGATCTCATAAGCAGTCTCAGTGTCTTCAAACTTCTTTCTGAGCACATCGCTCATACTTGCAAGCATATAGCACTTTGCTTTGTTGTTTGATAAGATCCAATTATCAAACTTTTCCCTTGCAGTTTTGGCAGCAGTAGCGGGAGAGACTTCAGGACACTCCTCAGTCAAGAAAAATTTGTGGTTCTCACATATTAATACAATGTTCATGTTTGATTTCCATTTCATGTAGTTTTCACCAGTCAACTTTTCATTAGCAAGTAAAGAAGATACATGATTTGAGATAGACATGATTGCTGAAAATAAATAAATAAACAAAAACGAATTTATGCATATAATAAATAGCAATAATTTTCGGAAAAGTAAACATGATGCATGAATGCAACAATTAAAGAACACATAAAAAATAATTACTAATTCCACGATTAATTAATTTGAACATTAATGGACCAACCTTAGGGTAGGTTAGACTAATTCCAAATTAATTTTGAGACAAGTTCTCAAATTTACAAGTGAACTTAAATCAACATATCTCTTTTGACTTATAAACAATCGCTTGTCTGGTCAAGGATACACTAGTCCGCTCGAAAGCCTAATGTACCTTGTGAGTGTAACCTATTATTTTAGATTAATGACTTAACGCAAGAGTGTGCCTTGGGGTCAGTCAAAAGTGAAATACATCATTAAATCCTATTCTTAAAAAAGAAGATTGCCTTGAGAATAACACAGTCGGAAGTCTTCCTTAGGGGGACACAAGCAATGGTGCTGCGAGACCCTCTCCATGTTACCTCGGTGCTAACTAATAATGGAGACCATGAGACTTATTGTCATAACTCCCTCTCCCACTTACTATTTTAAAATATGTGTTTTGTCAAAACATCCTATGCTTTTTAATTAGTTTGTAAAAATAAATTATCTATTTTTACCAAATGATATTCTAATAATTACTAATCTAATTAATCAAAAGTAAAATTATAGAACTATGCCATTCAATTTTATTTTGATATAATTACTAGGAATATCATTTATTATTTAATAAAATAATTTTATTAAATACTAGAAATTAAACAACTTTTAAAATATATTTCCGCTCTTGAACTAGTTAAAACTAGATTTATTATTATATGGTCCATCACATAAAGCATATAATCACAAAAGACAATCCTAAGGCATGTTTCTACTCATATGAGATGCATGCTAATTTTAAATATTGTGTGGGTAATATGTATGGCATGTAAAAATTGTATGATAAAATATTAAACAATTTAATCACATTCAAACATTTAAATTAATAAATAAATGCGGGGTGGGTGTCTTGGGTATTTCTAGAAAAATTACAACACTTGCATAGTAGTCTTGATCCATTAAGTCATTTATCCATTTAATTTTGAATTAAAATAACTTTTAATTATCTTCAACAAATTATAAGAATAATTAACTTAGGCTTTAATGCCCAACAAGTTATTAGGCCCATTTTTGAATTTGGGCTCAAACAATAATACAAAACAAAACAATTTTAATTATGGGCTAAAATTAATTAGGATCATAATTTAAATAGATAACAAAGATGCAAGTCCTAGGGTTTAGAAACCCTAGAGCTGGCGGCACAAGGTGGCTTGGCATGGGGAGGTGCGTTGATGTAGGTGCAGGGGCGCGCACGCAACAGTCTCAGGGGCACGTGCGGATGGCGCAGGGGCGCGCGCTGTAACGACCCGAATTTGCTAATCGGGCTTAGGGCCTTGATTAGTGTGCCTGGAGGGCAATAAGTGATTTAATATGCTAATATGTGGATTTATGTGAATATATGATAATGATGCATGTTTAATTGAGTTAAATGTGCATGTGGGCCCCGTCTGGATATTAGGGGCATAAGTGTGATAAATGTGATAAATGTTATATATATGTGATATGTCTGTGCAGCACGATCCGAGATAGTCCTGGGGAGCGGTTAGTCAGGGAGTCACAACGAGGTTGAGATTCCGACTCAGGCGAGTCGAGGGGTAATTTGGGTACTAGGTGTTATGGGGTTATCGAGACATGAAAATAAATATTGGAGATATATTTGAGGATAGAATGTCTAGGTGGGAGTATTGGGGAAATTTACCATTTTGCCCTCGGGGACGTTTTGGTACCCCGAGCCTTGAGGTAGCCACATAGACTTAAGTGAATAAAACAAAAGGAAGAATTATTTAGAATTTTAAGAACCGACACTTGCACTTCTCTTCTCAGCCAAGGATAGTTTTTATTTTCTTCTCTCTTTCACTCTCTAAGGCAAATTCAAAGGGAAACTTTGGGAATCAACTTGAAGGTCTAAGGAGTTCAACTGGGATTTAGGGAGCTTGGAGCATAAGGGGGCTAGTTCTAAGGTCTAATTCAGCAAGAGGTAAGCTTTAATTATAGAGGTTATGTTTGGAATTTCAGTTGGTTGTTAGAGTATGCATGTTAGCAAGTTGAATTGTTCTTGAGTGATCTAGTTGAGTTTTGGAGTAGATTTTAATGGGTTTTGATGTTGATACTGAGCTGGAATGATGGTGTTGATTATCTGGTATTGTTAGCTTGGTTTTGGTGAGGATTGGCTTGAAGAAAACGCATGAAAAAGTGGTGAAAAATCTGGGTTTGGAGATGAGGGCCGCGACCCTAGGAGGGGCGCGCCGTGGCCCGTGTGCGCGCGCGGCCATGGGTGGCCGAGAGGTTCATGCGCGCCACGACCCCTGTCGGGGTCAGTGTGGTGCTAGCCTCTGTTTCGAGGCTAGCCGCGGCTCTTGAGGGTGGGGCCGCGGCCCTTAGTGCCAGTTTGAGTTTTTAAGAGTGTTTAGGCTTGGGAACTCAATGGGTAAGGCTCGGGATGGATTTTATCACCCGGATTGATAGAATTCAAGGTTCCGGAGGTTAGGGTTATGGCTCGGAGTTATTTATTGGATTAGAATTTGATGGATGGATATTGTTAATATGTTGTGACTAGGGTTTCGGCAAGGCTCAAGTTAGAGGACTGTGCTCGGGGCATCGGTGCTCGGAGAGCTCGGAACTCAGGTAAGAAAACCCTTGTTCCCATAGAGCTTGTGTGCAGGGCTGAGCCTAATGTGTTTGAATGGGATTGGTATGTAGGGCTAAGCCCAATATGTTAGAATTGTGGGGCGTAGCCCTTTAACTGAATATGCTAGAATTCTGTACTTGCTTGTTATGCTATGTATGCCATTATGTGAATGGTCGGCAAGATCCAGGAACGGTGTAGGCCGAGAACGGCGAAGGGTTGGGCACGTTGAGTGCAAGGCCGAGAACGGCAAGGGGCCGGGACCAGCGTTGAGCATGTGGAGTGCGAGTTGCCAGGGCGAGTCCCTAAAGGATACCTGGGATATCCTCACGGTGTGTCCGCAAACCTAGGGCTTGGTAAACGCCTGGGACGACTAGGCCTTATGTGTTTAGCCCACAGGTGGCCTGTTTATATGCTTGTTTATGTGTTGCATATGTTATCTGTTTGTGGGTTTTCTTGCTGGGCTTCGGTTCACAGATGCTTTGTGGTGCAGGTAAGGGTAAAGAGAAGGTCAACCAACCATGAGTATAGCAGGCGTGAGGCGGCGTGTACATGTTTGGCCAGCCTGGCTGCCACAGCCAGAGGATTTTGGGAGATGCTTGTAAATGAACTTATATTTTGTCGTTTAGTCGACTTGGTTCTATTTTTATGTTGTAAATATTTCTAAACTGTATTTTGGGATCCCAGGTGTCAAACTTTTATGATTTTCAATGTTATGGTGTTAATTCAAAATTTTCCTTTGTTTATGGCTTAATTACACTGTTTGACTTAAAACCTCGATTAGCGAGTTGTAAGCACGTTTTTAAACTCGCCTATAACGGCTCTAAGGGAGTAGGGCGTTACACGCGCGGTAGATGCAGGGGTGCGCGCAGAGGAGGCAGGTGCTGGGGAGCGCGGCTGCAGGTGTAGGCGCGTGCGCGCAAGAGGCAGGCGTAAGGGCTCGGGCTTCGGGGCACGGAACCCGGGGCTCAGGCCTTACATAATTTTTTTCAAATAATTTAATGCATAAAATTAAATTACAAAAAATTCCTATGCCCCAAAATAGCTTACATTTTTCATCTACAAATTTAAGAACAATTCTTAAACCCAAAACACCATATAATTAACGACCCTTAAGAATAAACTTTAAACATACATACATCCATCCATTCACACATATTACGATAACATAACAATGCATATTATGCCCACACAGTAATTAATGTATGTAGAGATTAATGACTGCACTGGTACCAATTGTTAGGAACGAGTTTCCTAATATGCAACAGAATAGTGATGGGTTGGCCCAGTGTACAACAAAAATTTTGTAACATATTTAAACTACTTTTAAATATGCAGATCCATTAATATACATACATTAATAAAAAATAATAAAATAATAAAGAACATACCTCTTGATGCCTATCAAGTCTTCTTGCTATTTTTTTGTAAAATAAACGATCTTCCTATCCAAGCTGCTCCCACGACTCACACCATGATCTTCTACAACATTCTCTACATCTCAAGAAGTGTGTGGGCACTTAGAGAATAAAGAATGGTGTATTTTCGATTCAACTTGAAGTGCTCAACATATGAGATCAAGAGAATAGGCCTGAGATTAGTTTTGTATCTTTTTCAAGGAGAGATGGAAAATATCGTTCTTTTCATAGAGCGAATAAATTCAGTATCTCATTATTTTCTGATAAGTCTAACATAAATAGAAAAATATTTAAAAAATAAATATGTAACCAATTAAAATTTTTTTTAATTAATAAATTATCTTATTATTGAAAATATGAAACTAACTTTTTGAATTTTTCATTAATTAATTAATTAAATAAATAAAAGTGAAAAATCCATCCGTGATTTCTATAGCTGCACGCCACACACAGTCTAAGGATTGTGTGTGTCATATAGTACCCAATAAAATAGGGATATTTATTTTCTCAACTATTATTTAATTATAATGTAAACATCAAAAATTATCTTTTGACTTATCTGTTAATTAATTAATTAAATAAATAGAAGTGAAAAACTCCAATATTGATTTTTTTATGTGTTACACGCCCAAGTGAGTCCCTGGGACTGCTTGGTGCGTGTAGCTTCCTACAAAATAGGGTCCAAGATTTTTTTCACAATTATTAATTATTTATTCAAACTACCTTATCTGATAAAATCCAACAACTTGATAATTAATTCAAATTTGAATCTATTGTCTTTTGAACTAATTATCACATATAATTAATTATTTGAATAAATATTAATCTTTTAAATTCAAATCCAATTTGAACTTATCAGATTATTATCTCCCACTCAAATAATGAGATTTAATTAATTCTACTAATTAATTAAAACCAATTTTAATTAAGTATCAATTTTGAAAATTTGATATTTATTTTATTATAATTTCGAAAATTATAATAAATTAATTATTTATATAATTTAAAAAATTATATAATAATTAATAATTAATTAATTTTTAAATTACAACTATTTTATAATTAATTAATTAATTAATCACTATTATCACATAATTGCATATTTCACCTGAAGAACAAATTTCTTCTTAAATATGTCTTTTTACCATTTTACCCTTTATATCAACTCTTGCCTTGAATAGTGTTGATAGAGCCGCTGTGGGGACCTATGGACCTATAATTCCAAGCTCCAATAAATTTGTGATTATTAATTAAACTCTTTAATTAAATAATCTTAATTTATTAATCTCATTATTGCTCCACTATAAATATGAGATTGCACCATTGTAATAATAGACATTTCATTTACTGAGTACTTTATAACAATAAAGCATCCATTGATATAATCATTACATACAAATTAACCCTCTAATAATGGTTCATAATTAACCGGGAATAAAATAATCGTTTTACCCTTTTAATTATGTTGATCCTCGTTTTGGTCAACGACACAGAGTCAGATAAATGACAAAAAAATAGTACAAAGCTTGAAAAAAATGATCTAATGGAAAGTAAGAACACAAGGAATTATAGTGGTTCGACCCCAGTGATTGGTAATGACCTACGTCCACTTGATACTATTATTGATATTGAGCTTCAAAAGTGTGATCAAAGAATTAGGGTTCCTGAGTTTCACAGACCTTAGAAGAAGAAAAAAATACAAGCAATGGATAATAGTAATGCAATTCAGAAAGAAATCCAAAGATCCCCCCCAAAGTCCCTTCCCTTGAGCTATATCTTGCATATTTATAGGCTCAAGGAGGATTACATGAACTAATGAGTCATATCTTTCCTTAATAAACGAATACCAAAGTCATAATGAAGAGATATTCTCGGATATCATTACAACTGTACAGATCTTTACATAAATAAACGGAGTATACGACCAGGCTAGTCGTATATAAAACTTGAACTTCGCATGTGGAAATATTTATGGTCGATAGGCGAGCAGCATCTTTGCCACGTCTCGGCCACGTGTCGAAAATTCTTGCCACATCATCAACATCTATTTTTTGCGTAAACATTTACCCCCCAAGTTTATTTATTGCAACCAGCAATAAGTAAACTTAGGAAACTAACCTTTCGTATGCCCCACGAAATCTATCAGAGCCCCTCGTGCGTTCATGAAGACTGTGACCTAATCACGTCCAATCACGCCTTTTCGGTTTCCAAGTAACCTTTTCGACGGCTATTACACTCCCCCATGCCTTGAAAAAGGTAACTCATGATTACCCCTTTTCAACATATCTCAGCCTTTATAAATAATCCTCACATTTACCTTTAAACTTTTTACTCGCCATTTTCTTGCCAAGAACCCTCAAGAACTCCATCTCAGAGCTCAAAACTTCAAAGGTCTTCCTTATTTTATAGTTTGTCTAACCTCCACCCTGACTGCAGACCATGCTGGCCCTCACTGCCGGCCGTATCCGCTCGGGTGTTATCACTGAGCAGGCTAGAACTTTGGAGCAACGGCACTAGGATGAACTTAAAGCTGCCGAGGCCAAATATGCCGAACAACTGGTGGTGGTGATTGAGGAAAAGGACAAACTAGCTAAGGAGTTGGAGGAGAAGCAGAGGTTACTGGAGAAATTTTGTGAGCAGAGGGACCAATTTAAGGAGTCCAACCGGTTCAACTACTGTGTGTCCCAACAACTCAAGTTGGACTTGGTCGTGAGCAGGCAGGAGACTGTTACCCTGGAGGGCTGGATTGAGGAGTTGGAGAAAGCCAACGCCGACAACTTGGAAAAGTACAAGAGTGCCACTCTTTGATGCTTCTACGATTTCTGGAAGCATAATCAGGGTGCCAACTTCGACTACCTTCCTGAGAATGCGAGAGACGCTGAGCTTGCTCACTGCGCTGCTCAGCTAGCTGAGGAAGAAAGATCAAGGGTTCCCGCTTCCCCTGAAATCTAGCTGGCCGCCGGGATGGACTGGGCAGACAACGAGGCTGCAGGTGTTGTCGATCAAAACCTTCTGCAAGATCCTCCGGCTCCTCAGAATCCTTGAGCTCCCTAGTCTTTTCTGCTTATATTTTATCTTTTTAACTACATGACCTACAGGTCGTGATGTAAAGACTAATTTTTTGTTGTTGCATGGGCAGCTTTTACTTTTACTTGAACAATTACATCCGAGCAGTGACTGCTCGCGGTGTAAAAGGATTCGTTTTGATATTATAATATATTTTCATATTATTATAACACTTGTTCGCATGACCGAACTTAGCATAGCACTTTGGTTTGATTTAACAAAATAACAAAATTTTGAAAAATACTCTAAGTGCCCTAGCATGCTTTCACTTATTTTGCTCATGTGTTTACATACCTTTTAACGATATGCTTTGCTTACTTGTACCTTATATCAACGACACGGAGTCAGATAAATGACAAGAAAATAGTACAAAGCTTGAAAAAAATGATCTAATGGAAAGTAAGAACACAAGGAATTATAGTGGCTCGGCCCCAGTGATTGGTAATGACCTACGTCCACTTGATACTATTATTGATATTGAGCTTCAAAGGTGTGATCAAAGAACTAGGGTTCCTGAGTTTCACAGACCTTAGAAGAAGAAAACAATACAAGCGATGGATAATAGTAATGCAATTCAGAAAGAAATCCAAAGACCCCCCCAAAGTCCCTTCCCTTGAGCTATATCTTGCATATTTATAGGCTCAAGGAGGATTACATGAATTAATCAGTCACATCTTTCCTTAATAAACGGATACCAAAGTCATAATGAAGAGATATTCTCGGATATCATTACAACTGTACAGATCTTTACATAAATAAACGGAGTATACGACCAGGCTGGTCGAATATAAAACTTGAACTCCGCATGTGGAAATATTTCTGGTCGATAGGTGAGTAGCATCTTTGCCACGTCTCGACCACGTGTCGAAAATTCTTGCCACGTCATCAACAACTGTTTTTTGGGTAAAAAAATTATATCTTGTTTCCTTAAGTACCATCGAATTTAGTAGTGAATGTTAATTCATAAAAAAATTATGAACTTGAGCTCAATAACCTTTCAGTCCCAAAAGTCAACCCTTAAGAAAACTATTATTCAATCTCTTATGAGAAGTTATAGATTCTATATCTGTATACTATGTTCCCAGCCATTTACATTAATGAGTTCCAAAACAAAAGTTTCTAGCCTGATCATTCTGACAAACCCTAACGAGTGAATCAAAGAACTCATATAACATAAATAGGATTTCATAGTAACATCAAGATTAAGATCTATTTGTATATGATCATTAGTTGATTTATTTAATTAATACTTCGAAATAGTATTTAACTAAGTATTAATAAATATATCTAGTCCAGTTCTATATATTCTCTAATATATAAAGCACCTCAACTAAAGTGTCCTACTACACTAGTAATCAAGATCTAGATCACATGTATTCATAATACTAATGGACCGTACTTGCAGTAATTAATCTAAAGATTCTATAACTTTATTTTACTGCAAACTATTCAAGTTCTTTTATTTCAAACACAATCCTCCTGTATCAATACGTGGTTGAGATCACATATATGAGGAATTTTTTTGATAGTTACTTAATATTATCATAGAATAATATAGTCCATAAAATATATGCATAACAAATTCAATTTATTTATTTATTAAAACAATGTCTACTACATATGCTTCCAGGGCACAATTCCCAACACTATATCCTTTCAAAAGTTCATACCATTTTGATCAAAAACATTGCAATCATCACGAGAAAAATTTATTGTGAAGCCTTGGTCATAGATTTGACTTATGCTAATCAGATTAGCCTTAAGTCCTTCTACAAGAAAAACATTTCTCAATTTCGGTAACCCATCAAGATTTAGAGTACCTTTTCCAACAATATTTCCTGTCATACCATCACCAAAAGTTATAGCACCACATTTCAAAGATTTGAAATTAGTGAGTATACTTATATCACCTGTCATGTGTCTGGAGCATCCACTATCAAAATACCAAGAATTAGATGCACGGGTTTTATGACAAGTAAATGTAGCATGACAATTTATGTTTTTCTCTATCCAAACCTTTTTGGATGGTTTTTTCACAATCTGTTTTGTTTTACTATAACAATTGAGATAATTATTTTTGAAAAATTTCATCATAGTAAAACATCTAGGCCGGATGTGTCCTTTTACTCCACAAAAATGAAAAATGGGACTAAAATGCTCACTTTTATTGCTTCTGAGAAACTTTGTATGTGTAACACCTGTTGGAACAGACTGTACTTTTGTAGCATTATTCAACGGAGATGTTCCTGCAGAAACATTAATGGTTGAGCCAGAAATAATTTTAGATTTTACAAAGATCGTTTTTCCTTCTAATTTGGACCCATTAGATCCCAATCCAGAAAAATTACCTGCTTTTTGACTTGCAACAATTACATCATCCAAAATCCTAGAATTTGGATTAAGCATGTTTACACCTTTAGCCATGTGAATAATTTCATTCGATAATCGCTTAATTTTACAATCTTTAGCAATAACTTCATTCTCAAGATTCTTTATAGTATTTTCAAGTTCATCATTCCTTTTTTGTAAAGATTTGTTATTGCTTTCCATTAAGCAATTATTAGAACATACTTTTAACTGCCGATCGTACATGTCTTTGTATGATTCTTTCAAAGAATCCTCATCCAGATTAGATTCACTAGATTCACATTGAGAATCTTCTTCTTGAATTGTGTTGTTCAGACAAACAAACCTTTTTTTAACCTGCGAATTTAAAGTTGATCCAGAAACAACAGAAGTTTAGGTAAGGTTTGAGTTATCTTCTTCATTGCTACTTTCAGAGTCATGATCACTCCAAGTAGTTGCCATTACCTTTTTATTATTCGTCAGTCTATTGGCACATTCAGTTCGAATATGACCAAATCCTTCACATTCCCTACATTGCACACCTCTTTTATTGCTATTATCAAAATGTTTAGAGAAATGGTTACCTTTGGAAGATATGAATGTAGGTTTCTTGTTCCCAATTTTTTTAATGTACTTTTGAAAATTTTTGGTCAACAAGGCCATCTCATCTTCACCATCATTTTCATCTGAGTCTTTCTCGTTTGATGA